>NW_025778733.1:0-122573 GCF_021130785.1 Homalodisca vitripennis
GGCAGCGTGGTTAGCTTATTCTTAAGAAACTTATGTATATTTTTGTATTTTGAAATTTTTTTATGGAAGAATAAATCATTATTTCATTATTTCAGTTTGTACAATTGTTCTTAATTTTATAATACTATTTAAATAAGGTATTACTTGTTATAGGGGTACTTATTACAAAATTTAAATTACACCAAAACTATAACCCATTTTTGAAGAAGGAGTGAAAGATTTTGCATATAAAACTAACTTTGTAGTTGATCATTAAAACATGCCCCCACTATACGATTTATTACATACACCTCAACGTTAGAGGATGCGTCAAAGTGCAAAGTTTTATGTTTCACATTGTCGCGCTTGGTAAATTTTTGTAAATGTAATAAATTTGGTTTACAGTCATATAAAAGTCTTCTTAAAGTAAACGACTTATACTCGTACATTTAAAAAGAGACGCACCGCATTAGTTTAAAGCAAAGACTGTGGAGGTAGAATGGACAAGTTTATGAACAACCATAACAAATCAATTCGCACCAATCAAAAAAGGAAAATCAAGTACCAATTACATTGTGTTATACACTAAAATAGTTTTACTGTAAACTCAATTTCATATTCTGATACGTATTTTTTTTATATTACAAAAAGTTATTAAAAAGCTTAAACTATAGGGTACGGGTTTTACGTAGTTTTTCTGCTTTTATTCCATATTTTTACTTAAAAATTATAATATTTGTCTAGTTATTAAAATAACTGCAGATAAAATTAATAGGAATATTTTTTATAAAATTGTTCGTCTACAATATTGTACAAAAAATATTTTACGCATAACTACGATAATACATAATTATTCTAATCCCGAAAATTTATTTATATAGTTAAACACCTTGGATTCCTAAAGTGTTTTGCTTATCTTAAGCAAGATTACGTGTACATCTCTTACTTAAATCGATGTCTCTTATTTATATTACTACAAACGAAACAACTTTCTTTATCAAATGTTCTTGTTTCAACTCGAGAGTGTTGTTGCCTTACGATAAGCCTCACGACAGATCGCGTGAGCTTTATACATTAGGAACCAGAGTTCTCATTCTTTGTAAGAGTTTCACTTCTTTTACACTCTCTCATAAAGTTTTCTTTTCTCCTTTTATCAAACTAAACATTAATGTTCACAACAAATAATACTCGGCCCCTTATATTGTCATTCTATGATTCGTAAACAATTTTAGGAATATTATCATTTATATTAAAGTAACCAATAAACCAACAGCAACTTATAAAAATCAGTCTTTGTTTTATTTACGTGTATATAAAAAAATATCATAGAAAATACGTATACGTAGTGAATACAGAGTTTTTTTTAAATTTAAAAAAAAACCTTTGAGAATTTTATATTGGTTAGAAAAATTCTGCAATCTTGCAAAATCGTCTAAATTAGTAGTCTATATCACAATAGTAGAAAGTTAGAGCTCGATAGTAGCATCACTAGCACAACTTTACAATAGTTTACTGAGCACAATCTAAATGTTATTTTTATATGAATAAACTAAATCTATGTATAACAGTATAAAATATATATAAAATTAGTTAATAGTTATAAAACTGTATGTGTCATAAACGCAATAAATAATAATAATATTGAACAATAATACAGTCTGAAGTAAAACTATAATTACGATAAAAATTTCCGAAATTTCAATCTAAAAGGTATATAATTTTCGGAGTAAAGACGCGATAAGCACCGGTGCCAAAAACTGGTTTTCAATCGTCCCAGAGGCAATCCATAAATCATCAAGGAGAAGAATTCCTTAGACACCAATAACCTTTTCAGGCAAGCTTCGATCTGGCTAAAATATTGCTTAATTTGAACCTCAGATTTATACTTAAAAAATTTTAATTTGTTTGCGACAGTGTTCTAATATGTAATAAGTATAAACAAAAAATAATGTGAATTTTACAAACACACAATAATTCAAATAACATTTAATAAAAAATTTAAAATTACTTCATGGTGGTCTTTACTGCTCACATTTATAAATTAAATAGTGGACAAATATTTAAAATTTTGTGTAGGCATAAATGCCTGGAAATCCCAACAAAATTATAAAAATACGCAAGCTCACGTACATGTACTTTATAATAGATTGGTCTAATACTCAAACTTTAATTAATTCACGAAAACTACCGAAAGAAGGTCGAAAATTATGAGCTGGCGGTTATATACTTCCCCTTCCCACCAATTCTGATCGACATTCGCGGTGTTCTCTCATTGGTCCAGCCTAATCCAACTCAAGAACAATAGCCTTGTCAGATCTAACGTAACTGCAGAACAAGACAAGTTCTGATAAAATTAAAGGCAGTTAACCGCCTTCCTAATAAATTTAAAATTACCAGCAATAACTTGCCAAAGGATTACATATTCGTTTTTTTTTATACTAACTTCTCACAATCTAATTTAAAATTAAATCCCAATATTTATTTCCCAAAATTTTCATTTAATTTAAATTTTTAATAAAACAAATTTCCAATGTATTGTTTACTATTATACCACTGAATAAACAGCTGTTTCAAAATTCCACTGAATATGCTCACTATAAGTTACTAATTCGGCAGCTATTTACAATAAAATCAATTTGCATAAAAGAGAAACTGTAAACCTTGAAAGGTCTTGTGTCCTTCAGAATTGTAATATGAAGAATTGAGATACACTGTGAATGTCCACTTCACAAGCTTTGTATTTAGTTTATTTTGGCGTAGCTTTACACTTGTGGCAGTGTTGCTTTTGTAATACAGATTAACAGATTTTCATACTCTTTAAAGATATCATTTACAATTGCATTTAAACAAACCAATATATGTATACCAGGATATATTCCTTAACTTTTATAATCTAATAGAAATATTTATTTGTAAACGCGTTTGAGAGTGTTGATATATTCTAAGTTAGACTTACTACTAGATTTTCAAAGTAACACAGCATGGCTATATCCTTACAAGTTGTGATAATTTAATTTATGATGTGAATATATGTTTATAATACGTACACTTTTGCAAACAATCATAGTCCGGGAACGTCAAGTTTACCTCGATTTCACCTCTTGAATTCTGATTTTATTTTGATATATTACATTAATATTTTTATATGTTGCCAAAGGTACTTTAGATATTACTTAACGGTTTGTCAATTCTTTATAGAAAATAGAGTGAAGAAAATTATGAAACATTTAACTCAATTTTCCAGTTTATAATAAATCCATTATTTTAATTTAGAACTGTGATTTTTATTTTAGTCAAACCAGATAATATTTAATAGTTTTAATATCTAGTGATACATTTTACTGAATATTTACTCGGAACTTACGAATAAAGAAATATTTTATATCGTCTCGGATATCAGAATATTAATATCTACAATCCAAGTATTTATACAATAGTGTTTTTTTAATAAGTGTTGAAGGATTATTAGAACATATTTCTTATTAAATTAACATATTAACTGTACTTCTTGACAAGGTGATTGAAGGATTTGATGCTGGTCTCGTTATGGAGCTCTTTACAGTATAATTATCTCTGGCGTGTAATTATCTGTACACACAATAATTACGGACACAATTATTAGATGCTATTATTGTATATAAAAATATGTAACCGAGTTTGAATTTGTGATAAAATTAAATACAGGTAAATTTTATTGATAGACAATAATGAAAATTGAGAAATGACCAAAGTATTTTACGGAAAGTTCAACTTAGTGTTTGAAGTTATAAACAATTCGATAAAATCTCGTGTCCCTTGAAAGACAAAGAACTGAACTAGCTTCGTGTTGAAACTTGGCACCGATATAACATTAATTTTAAGAAACGGAAAACAAACTTTCTTTCTAGAAGTCGTGTATTTTAATCTCGATTCTTTACAGTTTGGAAATCTATAACATTACTCGTTCTTATCTGACATATTTTTTTGTTACAAAATTGTGTTGAGTACTGTTATTTCTACCAATATTATAAACACAAGGGTTTGTGAAGTTTATGCATGTAGAATACTCAATAACGCAAAACTTAATCAAAAGATTTACACCAAATATCTAGCATGTCCATCGCTCAAATATAGAAATCAATAAAAACCTTTTTTATCCAAAATACCGCCTGAGTAGAGAGGAAATGTATGTTCTAGAACACAAGGTCACATGACGTCATCACTTAGGAATGCGGAATCAACAATCCCCCCTCCCCCCTCCACCCCCCTCGCCCACAGAGGTCAATGACCTCCCCCTCCCGCCTACTCAGGTCGTTGACCCCGCAAGGTCGGTCGTTGACCCCGACAAGGTCGGTCGTTGACCTTAGCCTTCAAGGTCACGCGATGACCTTGACCTTGGCATTCAAGGTCACCCGATGACCTTGACCTTGGCATTCAAGGTCACCCGATGACCTTGACCTTGGATTTCAAGGTCACCCGATGACCTTGACCTTGGCCTTCAAGGTCACCCGATGACCTCGTCCTTGAGTTGTAAGGACATTTCGTCATAAGGCTTGTGTCGTCATACAACTGCGACAACACGCGGCTATACGTAGTTTACTTATGACGTCAATATGAGATCATTGTTATAGTTTGTGGTATTACTGATATTGTATGTTGGTATAAAACATGGGCAGGAAGTAGTTTTCCATCTGGAGTTTTTTTTAATTCATTAATATTAATAGAGCGGATGACCAGAGTGATTAAGCCACGCGCAAGTTTGTTGCAACAGTATAATAATAAGTATTTATTCACTATGGTAATGGATTCGAGGAAGTGTGTAAACAAGTGTAGTTATGCAACGTGTGATACAGCCTTGAGGTTTCTTTATAAGCTAAGGAGTAAGTTTTAGCCAGCAGTGCAAGGTTGTTTGTTGCATCAGCACAGGAAACACCAGTGTGATTAAGTCATGCGCTCAGAGATATCAGGTGATTAACAATATGTTATTATTATATAAGTATACATTACAGGATTGATATGATTGGTTAAAAATATTATAAGTCATGATTCATAAGAATGACGTCATAATTTTAGTATAAAACCGAGTTATTTGTGAACGAAATCATTAGTAACGAACAACATTTCATATAGTGATTATTTAGTTTTTTGTGTGTGTGTTAATACAGGTAATTAAATATGGAACTTCCTAAAGAAAGGCTATTTCAACTTACCAATGTGTTTAAAGTTTTTGTGCGAGAACATTTAAATGAAACAAAAGTTGTTTTAGAATTAAACAATCAAACTTTCATATTAGATATTGATAATTGGAAAAAGTTTAAAAAATATTTTTCTGTTATTGATACTGAATTTAGACTGAGACATAATAATTTTAATGATGATGATGATGATGATATAACTGATTGACTCGATCATAGAACAGTATCATTTTCCAATCCTGTAGTCAGTAAATGTTATATGTTAGATGAGTATGAAGATAGAAAATCCGAATGGGAACAAATTGCAAGAGACAGAGATCGTTTTAGAAAAAGAATAGCTGAATTTGAAGAAGTGTTTTAAAATCAATTTTGAAAAAAATCCAAGTGCAACGTGAGTGGAAAACTTTCATGTGTGTTAATGAAAGACGAGTTGTGTGAATAGTAATGAGTGATTTAATAAACCATTATATTTCTTCACTTCCACTTGAGTTAAAATTTAAAATATTGCTTAACCTTTCATATGAAGATGTTTATTTTATAGAAAACGATTACTTTTGGTATCTATTTTGTAAAGAACACTGTATTGAAAAAAAAACATGCAATATTTTCTTGGAAAAGTAATGTTATTCTTAATAAAACTTTAAATAAAGATTGTGCGCATGTAGTTTCTTTTTATGCATCTAGATTGTATTTGGGTCAAATTTATTCACATCAAATTTCTTCAGATTTTGTAGCTTACGTAGGTAATCATTTACATAAATGGTTACATATATTTTATAAAAATGGAAATTGTTATGTTGAGGATGGGTGTATTACAAATTATGCAATATTTGTAGGTGATACTGAATTTAGTGTTTCTAGATTATTAGATATTAATATATTACGAAGTGTTACAATAGATTTTTTTGAGAGTCAATTTTTATGATAATCTTAGAATTATAGACTTTTCAGAACACAATGATTATTGTTATGTATCAATATATAAAAATCTTCCAATAAATAAGATCATTTTTCAAAAATTTAACGATTTAATATGGGCTACTTAAAGAAAATGAAAATGTAGTTGGTTTTTTAGTTTCAATGAACTGCTACTGTTATTGGTTAAATATGCTTGAGTGATAATATTCAGTTCATATTCATTCTACTTGTTGAACTGAACAGGTAATATGGAGTATTCTTACAGTAAAACTTTTATTGTTACAGGAGATATGAAAGTAGTTGTTAGCGGCTGGCAAAACCAAGTTCAAATTTGTATTGTAAATAAAGATAATAAACATAATTTCGCTTATATGGATCTTGATAAATGGACTGAATTTAAAAAACAAATTAATACTATTGATGGTGAATTTTGGAAAAGATTAAATTACCAATATAGTACTTAAAATATATTATTTTAATTTTTTGTTTTATAGGATGGAGTTTATACTGGATTTCCAAGGATTCAAAAACATTATCAACGATTTTGTCATAAAAGAGCTTGCTCTAATATCAACGGACGAGCAAGTGTACCAACTGCAGTTGTTTCAACCACCTTGTAATTTTAACAATCTCCCTACACATTTACAAAAACAGGTCAACTGGTTAGAGAAACAACATCACGGTTTACAATGGAGTTCTGGTGTTAAACACTATTCTGAATTGAAAGACGTTTTTAAAAATATAAAAATACAAGGTAAAATTTATGTAAAAGGCACTGAAAAAGAAACGTTTACAAAAAAAATTGCTATCCGAATTCAATGTTGAAGTAGTTAATCTTGAAAATCTCAATTGTCCTAGTTTATGTAATTTAAGAAAACAAATGAATGTAGATATATTGAAGCCATGTGTGTTTAGTCATAAGTCATCAAATTGCGCATATATAAATGTACATGCAATTTTAAATTGGTGGAAGAATACAAAATATGTTAAGGAAAATTTGGAAAAAATAAATACAGCAATCAAACTTTGTTCCACAATTGGTTACACAAATTTGTCAAAAGATCAATTAGAATATCTACCAAAAGAATATATATTAAATCACATTGTTAACATTGATTGTATTTATGATAAGTTACCTGTTTATTTGAAAAATTACAAGGACATATTAAAATCACTACGTTGTCAAGAACATTTTTTTCCAAGACTTTGTGAAAATGATGGTCCACAACCGAAAATAAAGGACTGTTACTTTTGTAACTATGGTGAAAATTGTGTATAATAAATAAATGTGTGTGTGCTTTTGAAAAAAAAATGTTTTCTTTCTATTTACCTTGCACTTATTCTTTATAAATATAAATTAGTGTTATTTACTTTTTCATATCAGCTATGAGTGTAAAAAGAGGAAATAGCAAAAGAACTGCACAGACAAGCACGTAAAAATTTTCCTCGACGATATGTAGAATTGAAGGGATTAAAAGACTTATATCAAGCGGATTTAGTTGAAATGATACCTTATTCTAAATGTAATAAAGGTTATAAATATATAATGACAATGATTAATTGTTTTTCCAAATTTGCAATAGCTGTTTCCGTTAAAATCAAAAAGCGCTACTGATGTTGCGCTAGCATTAGACCCGATTTTATCCAAATTTCCAATGAAACATATTCAAACTGATGCAGGAAAAGAATGGTTTAATGTGAAAGTTCAATCTCTATTCAATAAATATAATATTAATCATTATAAATCTTTCTCTGATTTAAAAGCAAGCATCGTAGAACGTTGGAATCGCACATTGAAAAATAAAATGTGGATTTCGTTTAGTGTACAAGGTAACTATTGTTGGCTAAATATTTTACCTAATTTGGTAAAACAATATAATAATACCGTACACCGTACAATAGGAATGAGACCAATTGAAGTTAATAGTAAAAATGAAAGAAAAGTATTAACTAGAATTATAAATGCAAGAAAAACATTTTACCTGAAACAATCATTTAAGGTTGGTGATCGAGTCAGAATAAGCAGAGTTCGTAATATTTTTGCAAAAGGTTATTTACCAAAATGGAGCAATGAAATTTATACAATATGGAAAGTACAATCCACATTTCCAGTTACTTACATTTTGAAAGACGATAGAGGAGAAATAGTACAAGGTGGATTTTATCAACAAGAATTAAGTAAAAACTAAATTTAACGATATTTATTTGATAGAAAAGATAATAAGACGTAAAGGTGATAAAGTTTTAGTACGCTGGCTAGGATTCGATGAATCACACGACAGTTGGATTAGTAAAGAAGAGCTGGTAAAATGAAATTTATTAAACAAACTGTTTCAGTTACCGATATTAAATTTGGATAAGTTAGTAGAAGGAAATTCTGGTGAAATGCAAAAAAGTAAACGACACGGTGATTTACTACCTGATTACAATAAGATGTATAATATGCGGTCCTTCTAACTGCGGTAAAACCAATTTAGTTTTAAACTTATTATTTTCGCCAAAAAGGATTATTTTTCTCTAATGTTTATATTTTTTCAAAATCTTTATTTCAACAAAAGTATAAATTTTTACAATGTGTATTGGACAATATAAGTGGAGTAGGATATTTTTCTTTCTCTGATAAAGATGAGGTTCCATTTCCTAGTGAAATTAAACCGTATTCAATTATGATTTTTGACGATGTTATTTGCGATGGACAGAAAAACATAAAAAATTATTTTGCAATGGGACGTCATTGTAAGATTGACACTTTTTATATTTGTCAAACATATAGTTTTATACCAAAACAATTAGTACGAGATAATGCAAACTTGATAATACTATTTAAACAAGATGATAAAAATTTACACCATGTATATAATGATCATGTAAATATAGACATGTCATTTGAACAGTTCAAAGAAATGTGTATCAAAGTATGGAATCGAGGGAAAAATAAATTTTTAGTGATTGACAAGGATAGAAGTTTAAATAATGGGACGTTATCGTTCGGGTTTTGATATTTTTATAACAGGATTTTAATAAAAGCTACAAACTAGCTAGAATTTCATTATTGTAGTCACACGTTTTTGTTGAGTTAACATCATGGAGAAATTTGATGATTCTTGGTTTCAAAACAAAACAAAAGACGATGTAGTTAAAGAAATACATAAATTAAGAAAAAATATAAAAAATAAACATAGATCGATTGAACGAGAACAATTTGACACGGAAGAATTGTGGGAAAAACAATTGAAACCTGTATCAGAACCGTTTTTAAAAAACAACTAATAAAAAGAAGAACAACAAGAACAAGAACAAGATAATACTAAAAGAATTGAACGGAAACGAAAATTATTTAAAAACGAAATTGAATCTGATTCAGTTCCTGTGAAATTACGAGTTGTAAATCCTCCTCAGGGTTTAAAAAGAAAACAGAAAATTAATCTACCGACAAAACATGATTTTGAAAGTGATTATGAATACGATGATGGCACTTTAGACATTCCAAAATCTAAAAGAGGAGCAACTCAAATTCCGAATGATGATAACAGTGATATGGAAACAGTTGGAACGGATGAAGAGGAAGAAGAAGAAATGGAAACAACAACAACAACAACAACTGCTGTTACTCCAGCAAGATCAGACGTTTTTTGAAAAAATATATCAAACCCGGCCTACGGGTGAGGAATTATTAAAAACACCCGAAGGAAAACAACTTGCTAAATATTATATTGAAAAAAATTTTACAGGTAAAATAGCCAAAGAATATTTTTCTAAATTAATAACAGGCACTAAACATATTGATCATAATTATGGGTTACATGTTGAGGGTGATTCTTGGAAAATCGGTGATAAACTTGTAGATATTGACGGTGATGATTTAATTATTGATGGAATACGATATGAAGGAACACGAGGACTTTATGAATTAATATTTATGAATAATCCTAATGCATATATTTATTCTGAAGATGATTTAGAAAACTATTATTTAATTTTAATGCAAACCAATGTACATAAATCTAATTATTCGTCTTCGGGAAAAATAAGATCAAATAGAGGCATCAAGTATAAAAATATCATTTCTCGATTATTAAAGAGAAGAAAACCGAAATCTACGAAGTCCACTAATACCGATGAAAGTGCTAATCAACAACAACAACAACAACAACAACAACAACAAGCGGCCTCAGGTAGTGGAATAGTATTGTCTAATTTTTCTTCTTTAGAAAAAACAAAATCACAGTCAAACAAAGATAATAATAATAATAATTTTCCAATACTTAAGAAAAGAAAAGCAAATTCTGCGATGATGATGAACACTTATACAGATGAAATTAATCAAACGACAGCAGACAGTGGAATAATATTATCTAATTTAAAACCAGATGTAATTTACTATGATGATCCTAACGAACTGGTCGATAGGTTGAGAATACTATTGGCTTCTCAAAAGGCGGGCAATACAGCACATTCAAATGAAATAAATTCAATATTAGAAGAGTTATATGAATTAAGAGATAAATTATTTTAATAAATAATGATTACAATACTTAAATTTTCCATTTTTATTTCAACCTTTGTATCTGATAGTAGCTATGAGTGTTGATAAGTTTGGTCACTTTTCGAATGGTAGTGGTATTAGTTTTAGTAGTAATCTGAGAGGACCTAAGGGTGATGGATTCCATATCGACGATGATGGAAACTATGATGTATTAAATAAGAGAATTTGTAATCTAGGTGATGCGGGCAAAACCTAATGATGCAATAAATTTTAGTATTTTCAGCGATGCTATTCAAAATTGTCTTACAGTAATAAATGATAAAGTTGAAGAATTAAAAACTGATTTTCAGGGAAAAGTTAGCGGTTTAATTAATCATCTTGAAACTAAATTGAAAAATGAAATAAAAAATAGAGAGCAATCGATTTTCAATATACAAAATTATTACATCGCGCTGGTTAAAAAAGAAGGATCGTCAATGTTAGTGCCAGTATTAATGATAACGATGTTGTGATAAGACAAGAACTAAACGCAACTAGAGAAAAATTACAGCAAACCGATAGAGAAATAAAAATAAACACTTTAGATTTAAAAAACGATTTCGAAAATTTTACTAAAAAACGATTTTATAAATTTAAAAAATGATTATTTAAATTTTAAATCACATGTTCGTGATACGATTCAAGAAATATTAGAAGAATTGGAAGACGATAAATAAGACGTTTAGTACAATTATATATATTATGGCTAGGAGAAAAATCAGTTGTGCTAGTAGTTATCAAGGCTCGGGACTGATAACATCACTTGCCAATGCAGCAGGTTCAGTTTTAAATAAAGCAATCGATATTTTACCAACGGAAATACACTTACCAAATTACCAATTTTGCGGTCCAGGAACAAATTTGAATAAGAGACTTGCATTAGGTCAAAAAGGAATTAATAAACTTGACTCTTTGTGTCGTCAACACGATATAGCGTATGCAAAGTATAGTGATAATAAACAGAGATCTATTGCGGATCGTATATTAGCTGAAGGCGCTTGGGAAAGAGTTAAAGCATCTGATTCAAGTTTAGGTGAAAAAGCAGCCGCATGGGCAGTTACTAATATCATGAAAGCAAAAACCAAACTTGGAGGAGGAGGACGAGGTGGAAAAAAGAAAAAGTCAAACAATTGCTTTAAATGTAAGAAAAAAATAAAAAGGAAAGTTAGTAAAAAGAAAACGGTTAAAAAAGGTAAAGGTCTATATTTAAGACCGTATAAAGGTTCTGGTCATTCAAAAAAAAAATCACAATGTACTCGTCAAAAATAATCGATCGTTTAGGTAATAGACCATTGACGAATAAAGATATAATAAAATGTGCAAAAAAAACTTAAATTACCACATTTCAGAGGGGTTTTTATGCGCGATTTATTACCAATTAAAATACGCAATAAAGAATCTGCAATTATAAATTTAGACAGTTATGCAGGACAAGGTACACACTGGGTATGTTTTTACAAAATAGGTTTAAATGTTGAATATTTCGACAGTTTCGGGAATTTACGTCCACCAATTGAAATTCAAAAATATTTAAAAAGTGTTGATGGTAACAAAGTGAATATAAAATATAATTATTTTCCTAGACAACGAGCCGGCACAGTGAATTGTGGTCATTTGTGTTTAGACTTTCTAGCCGTGCGAAGATGATTTGTGTTACTGGAAAGCATTCAAATTTAAAATGTTCTCTTTTTCCACCACTGGATTTGAGTTCGTCTGATGAGTGGGAAATGGGATTTTTAGATTTAATGACGTATAATTCAATTCCAAATGTTGAAGAAGATATAAATAATAAAATCAAAATTGGTACAGACGTGCTGAGTTTACCAACTGGTGCATACGAGATAGAAGATATTAAGAATTATATTATAAAAGATTTAGAAGAAAAAAAAATCTTCTACCACTTTTAATCTTGTTGCAAATAATAACACACTTCATTGTGAAATATTATGTAATCAAATTGTAGACTTTACAGTTCCAAATTCTATAGCGAATCTATTAGGATTTACAAATAGTCAAAAATTAGAAGCAAATAAATGGCATATATCAACTAATCAGGTCGCCATTAATAAAGTGGATATCATTCGAATCACTTGTAATATTGTTAAAGGATCTTATAGAAACGGGATAGAAGGCCATGTGCTTCATGAGTTTTTATCCTGCTGTAGCACCTGGTTATAAAATTGTTGAAAAACCAAACATTGTTAAATACTTACCAATTACAAAACAATCAACATTAGGTGAATTTTATATAACATTAGAGGATCAAGAAGGGAACTTAGTGAACTTTAGAAACGAAGAAATCAATTTAAGAGTTGATATAAGAAAAAAACAGAAATAAATAATAATGGGTATTGTATTTCCGAGTAGAGAAAATAACAATAACAGTATTACAACTAGCGTTTCTAGTATAAGAAATAGTAAATTTAAAAAAGATATTAGTCATGGTCGAACTTTGAAACCGTTAACATTAAAAAATTTAATTTTTCTACAGAATCTTCCGGAATTTAAACGAATTAAAAATGAGTAATATATTGAATGTTAATGAAAATATAGAAATTGATGAATCGCTTATAGAATGGGAATGGCATTCTCACAATCCATACACATCTAATTCTTTTAGAAATAGTGATGAAATTCGTATTCCTGTTCATCAACAAGACGCATATACATGTCCTAATAAAAGTTTTTTACTAATTGAAGGGAAAATTATTAAATCTGCTGATTAAAAAGATGATACTACTTCAAGTCTAGTTAATAACTGTATGGCTTTCTTATTTGATGAAATTAGATATGAAATTTGTGGAACGGAAATTGATCGTGTAAAAAATGTTGGTATAACTAGTACTATGAAGAATATACTTACACTGAAACCGGGAGATGAAAACTGGATTAAGAATGCAGGCTGGAATCCACCATCGATGGACGTTCTTGCAGATAAAACTAATTTTTTCATTTTGTGTACCGCTCCAATTGTTATTGGGGTTTGCAGAAGATTATAAAAAAATACTTTTGAATGTAAAACAAGAATTAGTGCTGATAACGCGCATCAACTGATAAAAATGCAATTTTTTCAAGCTACACCAAGTCTTCACGATTGTTCAGTTCAAATAAATAAGATTGTTTGGAAAGTTCCTTATGTTCGTGTTGATGATAATATAAGATTATCATTACTAAAGATTACTGACTCTGATCAGCCAATAACAATGGCGTTTAGAAGGTGGCAAATTCATGAATATCCCTCCACTTCCTGTTTCTAAAGCTCAGACTTGGACTGTTTAAAACTACATCTTTGGTGGAAAAGCCTCGATATGTAATAATAGGCTTTCAAACAAATAGAAAAGATAAAAAATGATAAAAAATTCTTCACATTTTGATTTTTGTGATTTGGAAAATGTAAAACTTTATTTAAATAGCAAGTATTATCCTTATGATAATTTCAATGGATGCACAGCACTGATGTACGAATTGTATTCAAGATTCCAGTCTTCATATTATGCAGGAAGTGATAACCAACCTTGTCTGAGTAAAAAATGAGTTTCTACAAAAATTTCCACTTTTCGTTATTGATTGTTCAAAGCAAGTTGATACAATAAAAACCGGAGCATTGGATATAAGAGTTGAATTGCAGGCAAACAAAGACTTTCCAGCTGGAACCGCAGTTTATTGTTTAATTATAAATGATGCAATTGTACAATACACACCGTTATCAGGAATTGTAAAGAAAATTATGTAAAAATAAATGTTGATTTATTTATTTATTTTTTTTTTTTTGGATCAATTGTTTGATTATTACTTCCTTTTCTCTGTACTGAAAAATATAGGAACTAAAAATAAAATAAAAACAAAGGTAAATGTTAGTATAAATTATATTTGTTAATTGTATGTGTTATACATATCATAATACAGCATATTATATATATACAATAAGAATATACAGTAATGGATTCATTTTTTTAATAATTTATTTCCATAAGCTAGCGTATTTATTCCATCGTTAGTAATGAAACGTTTGTCATCGTTTCCATTTAACGCTAATTTATTTATAGTTACAGTTCTTAATATATGCTTTTTGGATTGAAAAATTCTCATTTTTCGTCTTATATTAGTTGATAAAAATAAACAGTTTTTATAGTCATAAAAAGTTATATGTTTTTTTTATTACTGGTTTAGTTACTCCTTTTGCTTTTTTCAAATTCATTTTTTTACACTTTTCTAAATATAAATCATTAACAGTTTCTATACGTATAAAGTTTGCTTCTTAATCCAATAAATTCTACTATAGGAACACCCATACATTCATCTTTAAAACATCCTAGTTTTTTTTTATTCTCATTAAAATAACATTCATGGTTGACAGGATAGTCCGAACATATCAAAGTAATTTTTAAATATTTTCATTTTTAAAGTCTTTGTACAAATCATCAGTGTAAATTTCATAGAAAAAAAGAATCCGTATCAATATACAATAAGTTAATTTTATTATTAGGATAAAAAGATTTCATAATTCTATAATGAAAATCGTACATATGATATTTACTTAGTTCTAAAACAGTAAATCCTATATAAATGGGTTTGTTAAATAGAACAATATCTTTAGTACATTCTACTAAACATAAATTTTCAGAATATATAATTCTATTTTTAAAATTTGGTCTAGAAATAAGTTTTGTTAATCTTCTGTCGTTGTTAACTAATTCTATATTAAGTCTATCTCTCACATTTTCAATTGATTTACCAAACATGGCGTTATTCAGTAATTTATAAAAATCTTTTTCAAATTCATTTTTAGCCTGTTTTCTTTTTTCTGTATTGAACATAATGTACGATTTGAGCCAAGCGCTTTGATTAAACGCTAAAACATCTGTGAATTCGTTTCAACACCAATCCGTTTTTCCAGTGCTTGTTTCAAATTCATATAATGGCATACATAAAAATCTTTATCCCACAATGTGGTTAACAGTTTAGGAAATTTCGACTTTGGAGGGACACTTTTTTTCAGAAAAAAACGGAAGATCATCATGGTGTTCGTGTAAATAAGACGGATAGCCAACATCACATTCTACAATGTATCCTAAAGGATTATCATCTGAAATTGATAGTACATTGAAATTTCTTATTTCCGATTCGGACAACCAATGAAATCCGTCTTTAGGCATACATTTACACATAGCCCATCCGTATAAATTGTTTGCATCAATATATGTCAAATATTTTGATGGTTCGTTAGAATTATATGAAACCTTATTATTTAAATCCTTATTATTAGCCATAGCATGTCTTTTGACACAACTTGTAATACCGCCTCTTATTCCTTTTTCTATAAACATGTACATATCATAATTATGAAATAATTCTAATTCTACCTTTGTGAATTTTAACATAGCATCAAAAGTTAAACTAGGAAGCGTTAAATAGTTAGCTGGATCCAATTCATAATTATTCACACATATAGTTCGAAAATTTTCGAAGACATCGGCTAACAAGAGCACATCGGTTCGTAAATACAGATCTGAATATTCACCTAATGTTTTACAATTAAATCGCGACCAAATTTCTTTGGCATGATTGAATTCTTCTTCCGAAATATGTTCCTCTGTCATTTTATTAAAAAATAACTCTTTTTCAGGTAATTGATTTTCATTTAGTTTATCCCACGAATCAGTATAGTCATAGGGATATACACCTTTTTTAGTGACAAAAGGCATGTCATCATGATTAAAAAACAACTCTGTATGATGAAACTGATCATTTGGTAAGTTATTAGCTAATTGTGCTAGACTAGCGTTTAAAAAACGAAAACTGTCCAAAAAACGTAATTTTATTCCACCAGTCGTCTGTTTTGAAAAACTAACATATTTCCTCAGAAGAATTCGGAATAATATCTATTTTCTTTTGATCGCAACCTAATTGTTTGACAATAAAATGTGTATCATAATTTGAACTACCGTGTAAAAATACAGGCAAAAACGATTGATTTCTTCTTTTCAAATTACACGTGTTACAAAGAACGTTTCTAAAACGTCCTGTTAAATGACAGTGATCTACTACAGCACGATCAATCATTGAAAATTCTAAAATCACAGCATTCGCAATTAGTTGATGTACGAATTCTATTCTCTTCGTCTCTTGTAAGAGGAAGGATAGGTTTATGAATTCCTAATTAAATCAGAAATTAAATTTGATATTGAAATTAAATAGTCCATAAACTTTGATGCAGCATCTTCACCTCTGTAAAGATAAGGATCATTGGGCAATTGAGAAGCAATAATTTCTGGCAAATCATTATCACAAACCAAATACACACAAAAACTCATCGGTTCATGTATTGCATTTACTGTTGTAAATTGTGATTGTTTTTCGTCAACTTTTTTTAAAATACACTCAAAATCGCAATAAGCAACAATCGGAACCTTATACTTGAAATGAAAATTAGTGAATTTCAAAATTGATGGACTATCGTTATTTTGAAGAGGCGGCATTTTGGCTATTAGTGGTTTATGAATTTTACAATTCTCTTTGTGATTTTTTAGTCTCTGTAATTTATCTGGTCCTGAATAGTGGGCGAAACACCTTTTACAAAATAGCATTTTTCTCGTCGATTTTGTCACTTGAGACCGTATTAATCTAGAGAAATTATTTATATAACAATAATGATTGTTTCCTTGATCGTTTGAAATTAATAACAAATCAAAATGATTTACATTCTCTTTATCACATACTTTGAGTGGACAAATTTCTTGATGTTTATTCAATCCATAAACATTAACACTTACAGTGAGGTTATTTTTTTCAAATTTTTTTACTTGTTTTAAATTACAAGGAAATGTTAAATCATTAAAATTAAATTTATTAACATTAGCGATATATCTGTTGTCAATACGATATTTGCTATCTCCTGTTACATAACGTGCTAAAATGGCCCATTGAAAACATTTATTATCATCATTATTTTGTGGATTAATAATAGCTTTTTTATTTTCAATACAATGTGGAAGTGGTATGTATGAAGATCCGCCTAGTGGACGATACTTGCTGAATCTTAACAAAATTCCGTCTAACGAGCGAAGTGTCCAACCACTTCCTTTTCCCAAATATTCATTTTCTTCTGTACAAATTTTACTAATCATATTTCTTAAAATATCATCCAACGAATCACTATGAAAAACCGTGAAATTCGATGTTTTAAAAGCGGTTTCCTGAGTTTGCTCTGTTAACGGTTTAATATATGTACATTCAACAATAATATTAAATTTCAAAGCTCCATATTCGTTTAGTAAATTTTGAATAATTTCTTTTAATTTCTTCTTGTGAAATTTGAAGGATTAAACAAATATCTTTCAAATCTGAATTATTATTTCTTAAATAATAAGTTTTTTAATATATTTTTAAACGCATTTTCGAGTTCTATAAATGTATTATTCGAACAATTTAAATTTAATCTATCTCTTTTTCGTTTTAAATTAGGAGAGGGGGGACATTGTTCCGGCTCGATATTAATTTGATGCGGTTGTTCCTGCTCTATTTCTTCATGTTCCTCTTCCACTTCCATAGGTTCGGGAATTGCATGGTTTCTTTTTTTAAAAGGTAGATGTGAATTCATTATTCTGAAAACAAATTATTCTAGATTATTTTAAATTTTGAATTTACTACTGTTTCAATTAAACACCGGATGAACCAAAACCCTTGTCTCCTCTTTCTGTCGCTTCCAATTGAAAAATTTCAATAAGATTTGGATACACTATACGTTCACAAATTATTTGAGCAATTCTATCTCCGATACTGACATTGAAATCCCTGTCGGAGAGATTAAATAGCAATATACCAATATTTCCAGTATAATCTGCATCGATCACGCCTGCGCCTACGTGTATGCCATGTTTTAATGCTAGACCTGATCTAGGTGCTATACGACCATAACAACCAGTTGTTAACACTAAAGCTATATTAGTTTTTAAACTAGTTTTCTATCCCATTTTCGGACAACGATGTTCTCCCCACTCCGCAAATCAAATCCGGCTGCGTTTAGTGTACATTTTTCAGGTGGAAATCCATTTTCATTCAGAAGAATGAATTTCAAATCTAAAAAAAAGAATACATTTTACATTTAAATTAAGTATTATCTTATTTAACAAACCCATCTTTTTTTGCCGTAATCCTATTTAACAAAGCCATCTTTTTTTTCATAAGATATACAATCTTGTTTCACATTTTCTATCTTAAGCATATTTTGTCCAACATTTGTTAAAATTAAATTTATCGAATCTAAGATTTTTTGATCATTTTGATTTTCTTTTATATTAAGTAAAAAATAACCTTTTTTTAGATACCTTTTGCCAATAGGTCTTTTCATTTTTACATTTTCTTAAATCTTTAACATCAGTAATTTCAATTTTTATCAAATGTGTTCCAGTTTCACCTGGAGTAGTTATTTTTTTTCTTTCATTTTCGCATTGATATTGTAATTGTTGAGATATAAAAACAGACTTACTTTTGTTTTTTTTCTGACTGAATAATTTAGCGAAATCATCTTTACAATTATTATCATATTCAGAATCAGAATCAGAATCAGATGATGAGCTAAATGAAACAGTCGTTTTTAACCGTTTGGTTCCTTTTTGATTAGAAGAAGAAGAACATTTCTTAAACTTGTTTTCATTTTCAATTTTTTTTACACCCTGTTCTAATTCGATTAATTTGTTCCGACCAATATCTTGTACTCTCTGAATAAGATTGAAAGGAAAACTTACTGAACTATGTTTTTTAATTACGGATTCAAAAATAGACATTAGAGTTTCACAATTTTGCTCTTCGAGTAAATAATAAATTTGTTTATCCTGAGACAAATCGCCAGAAATCATATAATAATTTAGTAACGTATCACATAAATTTTGAAAAATCCACAAAAGTTGAACGGCAACAGGACTCATAATAATTTCTTTAGATTTTTGAAGTTCTCCAACCAGTTGCTGCCAGGTATCTAGACTCCTAAAGCCTATCATGTACAGATTTTCTATAATCTGCGTTAGAGTAAGTACGGTTAAAAGTGATTGTGTCATACCAGATGTAGACTGTTGCTGTTGCTGTGGTTGTTGTTGGTGTTGCTGTGGTTGTTGTTGCTGTGGTTGTTGTTGCTGTTGCTGTTGTTGCTGCTGCTGCTGCTGACGATCTTGTTCAGTTTTCATATGCTGTGGCTGCGTGAGTAGCTGTCTTAATATCGTTGCGTTTTGTGATCCTGACGACGAATCTGTTGTCAAGTCGACAATCTGTGACTCCATTACTAAAACAGTATTTAAAAATATAATAGTAATATGAAGAGCTATATTTTTATAAACATCATATGTTGTTTAAAATATTAGAGTTAGTGTAAAATTTCAGATGACAAATCCATTACAATCAATACATGAATAAGAGAAACAACTATATTAGTGTTAAATTTCAATTCGCTTACCTGTATATGAGTGTTGATAGATTGAAATCCTGCTAGCAAATCAGACACTGGAGCTAGTCAACTTGCTGGACTGCTTATAAAGGATAAACGTATGACGCAAGCTCGTGCGCTCTCTCTCTTCCTGTCCATGCTCCAGCCACTTATTCATTAACAAGTACTCGCAATTATTCTACTTATACTGTTTTACAAAATTTACTTTTTTTTATTTTTATATTTAACTTAAATAATATTTAAAGGTAAATCCTTTCCAAACACATTCGCAATTTTATGGTATAACACACAAGCCATATATTCTCATCTGTCGATACTAATGAAACTGTTTTTATCAGTCTTCATTTGTAAATCAATTCTATTCTGTAATATTTATTTATTAAAATGTTATTTAAATTATTAATTTCACAGTAAAAAATTTTTTATCAGTAAAATGAACTGTAATGTATCAATGCTTTCAATGCATTCTGATTCCAATCTTTCAAATGACTAAGTGTAAATACAACTGTCTATATATTTTGGGTTTCACTTACGAAACATTTGTATCTCTGTTTACACATTTCCAAAACAATTTCTATCTAAATAGAGCATATTTTTAAATCGAAAAATATGATACCAATAATAATTTTTATCTATAATTTAATTATGATTTGAAACAAAATCTGCAACAATAACACCTTTCTGTGTACAAAAAGTTCCGAAAATACAAATTTAAACCGTACATAGATGTTACGTACTCTAAATTATCTTCATAATTTTTATACAAAAAATAACTAGCTTTCCAATCAAGATTCAATATTTTCTTATTCAGATTAATTCCCAATACTATACAATTGTAAAAAATAATCGTAATCTATTAGTTTTTTTTAAACTTTCAAATTACACTTTACAGTAAAATTAAAAGTTTCAGCTCATCAGGAAGTTTATTTATCAAGTCCATTAGCATAGTGGACAAACAATCATTAGTATGCTGTTGCAACACACTTGCACTGCGCGTGGCTTAATTGCACTAGATTTTCCGCATACTTATGCAACAAAGTTGCGCGTGGCTTAATCACACTGGTATTTCCTATGCTGATGCAACAAACTACCTTGCACTGCACGTGGCTGGTATTTCCTAGTCATGCGCGTTTACACTGCGCAATCATCTAAGTATTACATCTTTACGCTAACACGTCACAGTTGTATGACGACACAAGCCTTATGACGAAATGTCCTTACAACTCAAGGTCGAGGTCATCGGGTGACCTTGAAGGCTAAGGTCAAGGTCATGGGGTGACCTTGAAATCCAAGGTCAAGGTCATCGGGTGACCTTGAATGCCAAGGTCAAGGTCATCGCGTGACCTTGAAGGCTAAGGTCAACGACCGACCTTGTCGGGGTCAACGACCGACCTTGCGGGGTCAACGACCTGAGTAGGCGGGAGGGGGAGGTCATTGACCTCTGTGGGCGAGGGGGGTGGAGGGGGGAGGGGGGATTGTTGATTCCGCATTCCTAAGTGATGACGTCATGTGACCTTGTGTTCTAGAACATACATTTCCTCTCTACTCGCCTGTTAAAACTGAAAAGAAATAATTAAAAGAACAAGTAAACATGACTTTTATTGTAAATTTTGAACACTTACACAGCTGATTGAGTCGTAGGCAGTGCCACAGAATTTTCTATTTGTATAACAAAAAGCCAGCTGTGCAGTGTTCTGAAATAGCAATTTAAGAAACATTTAAATAGAAGTATCACTGAACGTTTCTACAGATGACGGCAGTGACGAATATGTTTATTTTCTCCTGGATATTATGTAACTAAACATGGTTATCACACGAATGTATTTGTGATCCAAATTTTATTCCTTCATTATTGTGTGATAACATATTTACAGTACAAATAAAAATAGACCGCCCATTATAATAATTCAACAAACCATATATTAAAAAAACACGAGCTAGCGCTACGAGTCCGTGACAATTGCAAATGTACGCAATGTGCAGTGTTGTATGGTCGAACATTATAGCAGCCAGATCGGGCTATTCTTTCCGATGTCATATTTTCAGAAACCAGCAAGCATATGTGATGATAATTGGAATGGAAAATACGATGCTAATCAGATAAGTTATAAAATTGTGTAATTATTGAAGTTTTGTAAGGGAATTGGGTAGTTTTGAACTACAAATGGTGAACATTTACGTACATGGTGTTTTATCATGTGTCTATTTAGAGAATTAAAAAAATGATACACATTATATAAGTACTCCAGGCCGATCCATAATATTCTTGTCTGTATATTTGTGTATGCCCACTTAGATTAGTCCGCATTTCGAATCGTAAGACGTCCAGTACACAAAACTAGCATCAATGATGTTCTACTGAAAGGTAAGGAAGTTGAAAAGCTGTCACTTTATTTATTACTTATACAAGAAGAATAATACAAGCGCTGAAAGTAGATCTTTTCGTTCTGAAGTAGGCTTCTCAGACTTAGCAAATATATATTTTATAGCAAATTAGTATATATTTTCATGATAATATCATAAACTCAATTATATTACTGAAAACACATTAAATCTGAAAGCATGTTGTAATGGCCTGAAGTAGGCACGTGTAAACCGAACTAGGCTTTTAAGTCCAACGTTATATAATTTCTGGATTGTGAGAACAAGTTGGAAATACGTATAATTATGTCGAACCAAACGAGCTCACACAAGGGCAAATTCTAAAGAGCCTCACACTATAATGGAACTCAATCATATTACATTATACATATGTTCACTAATATGATTCTAGAATGTTATAGTTCACAATCCGCTCACTGGTCTAATTCTTGTGTTACTGAATCTTGGAGCTATTCAATCAAATGTCGTATAATGTTGCTGGAAGATACCAGTAATTAATTATAAAAACTGTTTTACTCTCTGACCTCAGTGATCCAAAATCACAGTCTTTAAAATTATATTCTAATAAATATGAAATGGATCAGAATAGTGACGTATGTTTCAGTAATTATCATCTGTATCATAAATGTTTGCAATGAAATTTTAAAAGGATATACTTATTATGTCACTGTTATTTAAGAGGAAATCGTGTATCCAGCAGATTTAAACTGCTAAACACACACACACACACACACACACACACACACACACACACACACACACACACATAAAGTATTTATGTTTAGGAGGATGAGTTATAATATAGATTTTGATTTCCTTATCATATAAAAAGACTTTCATTCTAAAAACTACTATCACAAATTCCGGGAAAGGGCCACTGGATCATGTGGTAAGGTATCTTGGAAAACATTTCTTCTTTAAACATAATCTTCCATGGAACTGCATTTCAAGAACTCCATAGTGATTGTGCATGTATAGCCAGAATTGGCTAAACATACAATTTCTCTTTAGTATGTAGGTAGGATTTGGAGATTTCTTTTTTGTATGCCTATAATCTTAAGACATCTTAAAATTAAAATTAAAAATATAATTGAAATTTTGCACGTAACTTTAGCAAAACCTGTTACGCGAAACGGAGAGTATCGTATTTCTACCTAATATGTGATAATACAAGACTAAAGTATACGTATTTTAGAGTTATTCCCTACAAATAAGGTCAATGGCGCTAAAGAAACATATAAAAGATGCCAATGTCGCGGTGTATATGTCGGGTAGGGCGGTTATCGCACTATAACCGAATCAATCAACGACGAGCGTGGCTGCTGCTTGGATGGGTGACCGATATGCGATCATTTCCTAGCATGCAGGTCGCCTGCCTGGCCATTGGCAGTGGTACGTCTAACACCTGCAGTTGAACCCGGCCTCCTGGCACAGAATTCATCTGACGAAACAAGTTATCCTTTGCATTATAAAATATACAAGAATTTAATTTTTAAGCCAGTTATAAAATCTTTTACATTTTTTAGTTTTTCATAGATTTTTAAATAATATTAGTTAAATATATTAAGATACGATAAGATCGGATCAGCTTTTTCCATAACGTCAAGACTAAGGGATATAATGTCAACCAATACTTGGTGCTGTGTATTGTATATTTGTATATACTGTGTATTGTGTGTACTTGGTGCTGTGTTATCATTATCAACATACAGCACAGCTTTGCACTCAGGCAGACAAATAGAGCTGTTCAATATACTACAAGTTAATTGGGATACGTTCCAAAGTATTCTGTTACTTTGATGTAAGGTTTACGTACTATTCTTTGACAAATGGGAACATTTTGTGACAAATTCTTTCAGTAATATTCCAGAATAGTTTTGTAAAGAATTTCAAGACTCAAATTTCTAATGACAACCAATATTTGGCAGTGTTTTTCTTGAACAGCATATTGCACAACTTGGCACTCTGGGAGACTAAGTAGAGCTGTTCAATATGCTTGGCTACTACAAGGTAGTTGGGATCTGTTCCAAACCGTTCTGTTACTTTCTTTTGCAGAATTGCAAGGGTTACATACTACTCATCTTGTAATAGCAGAATCGTGAGATACATTCCTTATCTCGTCAAGTAAGGAATATTAAATGACTTTTTAAATATTTCCCTCATTTCAATTGTGTTATTTCATTGACAAGTACTAATTAATTAAAATATAATTAATAACTAAAATTAATAATTGATTATGTATTAAATAATCCTTAATTAATTTAATGTTGTCTCCATTTAATCAAGTCATTTCCAAATGTATATTTTGAAATATTGTATCTGTAGGTGAATCGTCTATAATTATAAATACCCAGAAGCTTCCTTATCGAAAGAGACCCACTGCCTCTAAAACTCTATGAGAAAAAGTTTAAGAAATAATGCCACTACGTCAATTTTTCGAAAGTAAATATTATTCCGCATAACAAGACTGGGAACTACGCCTAACTGGATACCTCGCAGACTACAGGATACTATAGGGCACCGAATCGTCTGCTGATTTGAGATTCTAAGGAGCTTCATTTGATTGGAAATTCAGATTTAAACGCTATGTTTACTTTCAACAATAAAGCAATACAAACAAATTAATCACTGAGTCCTGAGTACAATGGTAAATGTCCGGAAAAACGTTCTTCTTCAATCACAATCCTTCCATCACCAATCACAAACTTCAAACAAAGAACTTTTAACTTAAGATTAATTTATTACTTTGAATAGCTTACTTTTGAACCATATCCTTTCATTTTAAAATACTGCTTCGGTTTACTATTTTTAGACTCAAAAGCTCAAACCAATCAATAATAATTTTGGTATTCATGCTCAAGCCTATATACTAGTCAAATATACAAAGCTAAGTGAAGAGCAGGTACGAGGTTGGTGTATTGTTTGCAGTCAGACAGAACAGTTGAACTCAAGCCACCGAGTCTCGTGTCCAGGCACAGAACACGGCCGGTTACAATGTAATTGTCCTGGGCGACATTTGAACACATTTAATAAAGGGCCTTTCATACAAAATACTGTAAAGTTGTATTCCCTCCATCTATCCTATTCCCGCTATTTCTTCCGTTATTATCGTTAACGTGTGAATGACGCACGCAGTGAACTATGTCTTAAGTGAGTTAGGGCTCAAGTTTCTGTAGTTCTATAACTGTCAGATGTTGTAATCTGTCTGGAGGGAGCCAGTCTTGGCAACTGACCGAGTTCTACGCACCAAGTACTGACCATTTACATGCAAGGATTGTGAATCCATTGCTCAAATGACTTTGTCGCAAAGAGATCGGTTACTCTTTTCGGATAAGTAAGTGACTGCCACAAAGAGATCAAAACACTTTAGGGATCCCTTGCTTAAATGAATGTGTCACAAAGAGATCGGTTATACTTTTTGGATCTGTTACTCGAGTGACTTTGATCAAACCGCGTATCGTCAACTGACTTCGCAAACAAAATTATGAGCGCAAGCTCTTGTCAATTGCTACATAATAACCTGTTTCAGCCTCTATTCGCCTCTTCAGTTCGTTTACAAAACTTTTTTTGTAAAAGCAGTAGACTTTATGTGCAACACATGTCTACATTAGAACAGGATGGATATTTTATATAAGATCAACTCCAAAGTAAATTTCATAACAGGATGGGAAAAGATATTTGCTAATAAATTCTCTACTTATTTATTTCAAAGGTTTTAGAACGACAATTAAGTTTTATTTTTAAACTGGAGAATATTAAAATGGTATTTACATATTTAATATTTTCTAATCGTCTTTGCCAAAATTAAAGCTTTTAAAAATTAATTGAAGTGCATAACCTAACCCATTTTCGAAACTACGAACTTTTATCAAGGTTTAATGCATTTCAGCTTCACACTTTTCGCGTACCTATAGCAAATTTATTTTTTCAAACAAGAAAATGTGTACGGAAGCGATTGTTGTGTTTGCTTGAGCGAAACAAAAACATCGACTGTAATTTCCTGAACATCGACATTGTTGGCAGGAAAAGTGATAACATTATTCTGAACATTCTTCTTGGTTTCAACATTATTTTTCTTTAATAAGGTAAATAATAACTATTAAAAATAAATCGTCGTAAATGTAGTTTATAAAATCCATAAAACATATTACAATAATTACTGAAAAAACTGTTATATAAAATATTACAAAATATTCTTTAGTCCATGCTAATAACTTGTCTATAATATTTAGGTATACCGTTATAGGAAGGCTTCCTAATTAGTACAAATCATATTTATTGATCATTAATCATCCCACTTTCTTTTAATTAATATTCCGTATATACAGAAGAAACGCTAAAATTCGAAAACAGATTGCTGTTTTAATGTGGTATAAATTTAAACAATCCTAATAGTACAAACACTTTTAGTTTAAGTAGCAGATTTTATTACTTGAACTTGATATAAAGCTATCTTGGGGCTTTGCCACTATTTTCCCTATAAATAAATACAACATATACAAAGTAATATATAATTTTTGTATATATATATATATAAAATGTTAAGTATGCATTACCGCAGTAACATTATGATAGCACACGTATTAAATTTAACATAAGTTCCTGAAGTAAGGTAAACTAATGATTTCTGTGCATAAGTAATATAAATTAATATTAAAGTTTAGATTATTACCTCAGTTAAATATGAAAGTGACCATCCTAAATTTAAAGTAATTTACGTCCTGAAATAATGTACCTCAATAATTTTGTAGATCATTAATACAAATTTAAATAAATTAAACTTTTGGTATATTTTAACACATATCAATATAATATAATAATAAACAACCCCAATTAATCAAAATGTACATTCTGAAGTGATACAGTTTAATTATTTGTGTAGAGCAGTATATATTAAGTAATAAAAATAAAATTTTACAAATAAATTACAACTGTTATAATATGATGGTAATTAACATTGACTTAACATAATTTACAACCCGAAGTAACGTAAAACAATCATTTTCGTAGTAATATCAAGTAATATAAATTAAATTTTAGTAAACACAATATAAACTGCGTCTTGAAGTAATGCAGATGAACGGTATTTGTGGTTCAGTAATATAATTTTTACGTTACTTATACATTACCGCAGTTAATATTTGAAAGTAACCATTCCAGATTTATCATAATTTATGTCTGGAAGTAACGTACATTACATTTTAGTTATATATATACATTAGTAAATTGATATTAGCTAAATTTAAAATACTTTATGTATTAAATAATCTTGATAAATAACTTTCATTGGTCACTAATAATAAGTGATATAAATTAAATGATATGTAATTTAGTGGTACACTATCCTCCACACACCATATGTCTTACTTTATGATTGACGCATTAGTAACTTGGCCTAAGTAACATCATCAATATTCCTTCTCGTGAAATTATTATGCCCACTGTAAATGTAAACACACGATAGAAGAACCTTCCTGAGTCTCCAGTACTTTTCCACGGCTCTTTTAGACTCCCCAAGCACATCAGAGAGGACAATTGTCATAGTAAAATGTCAGTTGAAATAATATTAATTTTTGTCCGAATATAAATAATTATTATTGAAAATAAGTATCTCTTGAGTGTACAAAAATTAAGTATAATTACACGAAGTCAAGTCGTAGCCAATAGTTACATCCCTATCTCTAAGCCACCACATCGTTAATACTCCACATGTCACTGACACACTACCAATATCATTGTTGCGTGCAGACATATTGTTTGCCGGAATCATTATACATGCCAATGGTTATCAGTGACAAATAAATAATACTTTTTTATAAATTTAAAATCATTGTATATTTTTACACTCATTGTAAGTGTAACACCATAACTGTGTAAAATATAAAGGGGGAAACATAAAAATTCGTACTATCCTTTCTAATTATCGAGATACTTCAATTAATATATATATGTATATATATGTAATATAAATGCTGAATTCAAGTGCCTAGTGTTATGTGAAAAAACTATCATTAACGTTAAATATTATTGAGTGTCAACAAAGACAAATGGTACTTGATATTGCTCGCAGATGGTGACTAATAATTGTGCAGTTTTAAGGAATAAAGTATAGACTTTTATACTTCTTATATGTATCTGTGGTCTAAACCGTTTTAACTCTCAACGTTTTGCTCTGTCATGAAAAGAGTTTTTAAACTAGCTAATTGCCATAATGGACAGCGTTAAAAACATGGCTTAACCGACCATAGGGGTTTATTTGACCACATTTTGATTTCTCAAATTGTTGTTTAGCTTACGGGATGAGGTTCTCAGGAGACTAGTAAAGACGGAAAATTGATCTAGACGATCAGACTATAATATATTCAAAATTATAGGTAATTTGTGTGTTTCAGAGTTACGTAGATTCAGCGAAGGTAATTTATATCTTAGGAGTATTTAAAATGTTGAAAAACTTCCATATCATGTTATGTTACTGTAAGCACTGTAGCGTTCGCCAAACGAAATATCGAATAACAGGATTCTCTGAGGCTGCATGTAAAATTTCATACTTAGCTCATATCATTTTAAGATAACCTGATTATTTACAGACAATTATAAAAACATTCAACCCCCTGGTAGGCAAAAAGAAATTTCCCCGGAGTACTGAGTCATGAACTTATGTAGGATTAAATTAAATCCAATAGACGGTTATGAACTCTTGTAGAATTTATTTTTCTCTACGTATAAATGAAATTTAATGTAAAAATTTAGGAATGAAATATTCTTGAGATGTCAAGCTGATAATTAAAGTACGTGTGTTCCAATGTTTTGTATTTAAATGAATATCCACCAAATTTCACTTGTTAAATTATTGTAGCGTCTGATTGAACTCAAATGTATGTGTCGTATTTAATAAAATGATTTTTCAGATTTTTTTCATTTCTATTAATGTTATCAGCCAAATCCCAAAAAGTTACATACGCAATTATCATAATTCATGTTGTCTGTATAAAAATGAAACTTTGCTAATGATCAGGCAATATAGTTAAATCTTTTTTCAGAGATATTTTTTTGTGATTGTTACGTCATCATTTAAGTGTTAAAATCTTTCAAAAAATACAATTTTTCTATATAACTCGTCAATACTAAAGTACGATCTTTGTGCTGTACAAAATTTCATCACCAACACAACGGAATATATACTTGCTGGGAGAATATGATGGATTATCCAAACTTGCAACTTCTTGGAATAATTTCTTGCCAAGTTGGATATTTGTTTCTTCTTTGTTCACTCGAGTGTTAAGAACGTTGTTTTGTTCCATCTACGACGTGTTGATCTCACAGTATGAGCCACTAACTGCTATTAGTGAGATTTTAGAATAGATTTCGATTGTGTTCGAAGGGACAGAGGTACAAGCATCCGCTGTATTACACCATATTGTGAACTACAGTGTACAAAGTAAAATTTGAAAAAAAAAATGTTGGAATGCATGTAACTGGAAGTGAACTATATTATGAATTAATGCAATGAAATACAAATTTAATGAACTTTAGTGTTTTAATACTAGACAAATAGTACTGTCCGTAAGTGTGACAGTGTAAGTTGCTGACATCACTTTGACTTGATTGAATGGTATAACTGAAGATAAATTGAAATCGACTCGCTGTAGTATAAGCAAACAAGATCAACTCAATTTATCCTCAATCGCCAAAGTGCAATTACCAATCAACGTAACCTATTTGGATTTGCGTTGTTACTGTAAACACCTCTATACAATGATTCTGTCTCAGGGCTTCTTAGTAAAATAGGGTTATTTTTTATACAAAATCTACCTAAGACACGAATTTCTTTACAGTGGAAATAAATTGTAATCTTTTCATTACGTTCGACATAATTTTTAAATCTTAAGAACAATATTAGGACAGAAAATAATGTTAAGAAAACACTTTCGGCAAGGAATGACTTTAATTAACTCAGATACTTAGTGAGAAATAATCTAATCCTTTTCATCCTAATTTCATAACTTTTTAAAACATATTTGTTATTTATTTTAACCATATAACAACACAAAAAACGTTATTCTTACAATGCATTGCTAGATTATCATTTACAATTGTTTTCGAAATAAATGTAGTGAAAATCATATATTACTTTATGTATATGTTTTATATGCTCTAACAATGTCAAGGTAAGTAAGATGGTTTATCGGAGTCATCAGCCAGTAAATAGTAAAAATTTGGATTGTGTTTAGGCCTTCAGATTCACACCATAGCTTTTGCTTAATTTCCTCTGATGCAGTTATTACTTGTCACTTTTGATTTTGTATACAAAAGGTTAGATTTTTCTGTAAAAGAAATAAAATACTTCAGAACTGTTTTTGGATATCTATTAATGACTTTTAACTATTATATTTCTAGACATATTAATACTGCCGGGACCTATACGGAGCGAGGCAGCCAGCTTTGAAGAAAGTAACTAGTTCTCTGCTCATGGAGGTAATTGACGTCTTCACCCAAAGACTTTTGAAGGAGAAGAGAGAGCTAAAAACCTCTAAAGCAAAAACTTATGAGCCACGGTTAATCACCAGTAAACAAAACAGCTGATCTAACAATGAGGTTAAAAACCTAACCAAAGCAGAAAAACAAAATCAGCTTTGGCCGAGAACAGAGAAAAGGTCGGCACAACTACAGGCCCGACCACCGGCCAACAATAAAAAAGTGGCAGACGCCACATGTTTTGTATTTTGTCATTCATCTGCTTGCAGTACCGCTTGGTTTTCCCATAATAATTATTGAAAAATTGTATATTTTTATACACAGATTAATGTAAGTAAACCACCATGAAGAAAGTAAAGTGGTTGAAATAAAATGCTGACAGAAAGAAACCAGAGACAAGGTGCACTGTCCAAAGCACTTAGAGCTGGAAGATTTAATGTATTATTAACGCTCCATTTGGGAATTGTTCCACAGAATATTGATTGTATAAATCATCAGTTTTGCGGTGCAGACGCGGATACTTTATAAACACTTTTAGGATTCCATTAGGACATTAAATTATACAGTACCAATATAATGTTGTAATAAAACCTTTCCTTGTGAGCTGGGTCATATTATAGAGCTGTTCAATTTTATTGGACGAGTACACTTTTAAGTACTACTTTTAATGAGGTTTTCCAAACGACATAATTGATTGCATTTGATCTATTTTACTTACATTATGAAGTTAACTAAGTAAACTCTATGTATACACTAATGGCATACTATACTTATTCATAATTGTTACTTATAATATCTCATTTAGGTATTTTAACAACAAGTTTCATTTATTTTCGTACCGTATGATAAGGTAAGGTCAGTTGTGTTACGTAAGCGCGGCTTTTGCTTCTATAGAAGTTTGGATAAGTACGAAGAGTTTCTTCAAAAGGACCTTATTCGTTGTTATCTGCTAGTTGAATTAATAAAATATGGATATCCCCTTTCTTATACTTGTAGCTTGGGTTTCGTAATTATGACAAAGAGGTGCACAGCAGTCCAATATAAAAAGAACAATATATGGTGGAAAAGTATAATGCATGAACTAAGGAAAAGAAACTCGTGCCGTGTACAGTGTGTTATATGATATTTCTATATAACAATGGGGATATATTTATGTAATAAATTAGTTCAAACCCCACCGAACAGGTGGATAAGCTTAAACAAGTTTAATGCTTGAAATTGTTATAGTAAGTTTTATTTTATATATCTGGATATTAAATAATGTATTACTAAACATTCCCATAATATTTATATGTTATTTATATAAGGCTTTTCGTCTTCAATGAAACACAATTTTAGATCCACACAATTGAAATCAAAATGGTGGAAATAAGTGTCTCGATAATAATTTTTTGTTATAATATCGAGACTTATTTTACAGGTTCCATTTAACATGAAATAAAGCGACACAACTCGGCGCAGCGCCCCAAGCGGCACGATATGGCAAACTGAGTGCAATCACCGGTGCTGCTCTGATTGTGTGGACCTGAGCTATGCGTTTGTTTTGATTAGTTTTTCACGATTTCCAAATGACTGGCCTATAATAATATACCATATATTGATTTAAAATAATGTCAAGCGGTAGTATTGTTGCCTTTCATAGCATTTTTTATATTTTATGCGTTGTGTTTATTTTGATACAGATTATTGTCATTTCACCTTCTTTTCTATCCATTATCATTTATGTTTTGTTGATTATGCTTGTACATTTGACAATTCCAAGACAGCTATTTTATGTCACTAAAACATTAATAATGTAAAAATAACTTTAACTATAAATTATTACTCATGGTATATATAAGTATAGGTTATATTACTTATATTGTTATTTGTATTGACAGGCCAAAATAATATTAAGAAAATATTACACTGAGAGAAAATACAATATTAATTTTAATGAAAAAAAAACTAATTTTAACTTGACAGCTTATATAATTTTATAAATGAGGCTTATTAAAAAGTGAACTGATAAGAACAATTTAGGGTAGGGATGGTGAAAAATATTGTTCCAATAATTGAATTCAAATAAACAGTAATGTTTAACCTTCTGATCTTCCTCGATGATATTGTTTGCGAGATCAGTTTGTGACACCTGCGTGAACGTTTATAGAATATAGTTTGCAACGCTCAAAAACATAAAATATCCATCACTTTTTAATCTTTATCAGTATAAAATGGTTTTGCATACTTTAACTTTGAAAATATTTGTTAAATCCCTTAATGTTACACCCTGAGACTTCTCTGCGAACTTACACAATCCTTCCTTTTAAGCAAACAATAATCGTAAAGAAAGGTACTTCTAAATTTTGTGTATACGGCGTATTGTTTCTTTTTCAGAAATAAATAAAACTATTACAATATTTATCAGTCTTTTGTAAACACTATATAATAGTTGAGTATGTAATTAGGCAGGTATATTACTTAGGTTGATTCCAAGAACCAATTTGATCAGCAAGGCCACAAGCAGTTTAAGCTTAGTATTAATAAACCGGAGATTGTAACAAAAACTAGTATTTCAGTGAAATTAACCGTTTAAGTGTATAAAATCTGGCTACTATCAAAAATGATTGATTCATTTGCATTGATGTGGCGTACTCCTACATTGTTAACTACGCGTTAGCAAGGCTATCACTCTAGAGACTTGTATAATTTCATTTCTGCAGTACGGGTGTTTGTTTATTCATTACTATTATGCAATAGTATTGATGTGGCGTACTCCTACATTGTTAGTTAAGCGTTAGCAAGGCTATCACTCTAGAGACTGGTATAATTTCATTTCTGCAGTACGGGTGTTTGTTTATTAGACCAAAAGATATCGCGAAATTTAACTGGCTTATATACTTTAGAGTTTCCGTGATGCTTCATATTATATATGAGTAACACTAAGGTAGGTCGTTAATGGTGCATGTCACTCTCTGGGATATTGCTTTGTTCATTGGGAAATATTTTTAAATTGGTCTCAAGGGTAACCATGATTGCAACGAGAAAATCGTATGAGGTTTCAAAATTTGGCATTTGTATAGGTAGAGGTAAAATAAAAAAATTGGATATTTAATGTTATAAATTGGAGACACATTTTATATCAGCGCACTGTTGCGTTTAGTATCCTCCTTACCTCACCGGATCTTTAATTATGCTAACAGTTTTTTTTAAATGAACTTAAAGAAAAAAAAAATTAAAATTATCACGTGGCGAGATATTTGGAGAAATATACCATCTGTAACTTTTAGTTGTATTTCAAACTCTATTTCTACATAGGCAACAATGAGTTATACAATGATGCATGTGTAAACATGGAATTCGGATGAGCGCTATTGAAGGCTATACAGGGTGTTCTGAAAAAAAAAAGGTGCCCATAAGTCAGGGCGTGATTCCTCACATCAAAATAAGAAAAAAAGGTCTAATTAACATAGGTCCGAAAATGCTTACGTTAGTTACCAAGTTATACAGGGTGAAAGATTTCGTCTGAATTTAAAATCTCCTGCTGCAACGAACCCCTACGGGTATTTGTTGGCTGTTAATTAAGATGTACAATTTAGCGTACTTTATGTAAAATGAACTGAAAAATTGAATAAAACCGTTTTCCAGACCTTTAGCTACAGTAATTTTTAAGATATGTGACGAAATACGTGAAACTTGGTCCCGAAAAACAAGTTACATTTAGGTTTGAAGCAGATTTACTATGTTAAATGTACAATAAAACACAAAATATTTTTTCACGGTACTTGTAGAAAATTTAATTTCGAAGAGAAAGATGTAAAATAAGTCTATAATAGACAAACGCAAACTTTAAAAAAAAATAATCCTTAATTACATACAAAACGCATGAAAAATAGGCAAAATCTGTTAAGCTCTCTACAAATGTAATATTGAAAATTAAAACAGCTGTTTTATTAAAATATTTGATTTGAGAAACAAAATAATTTCTATTTAAAACATATGTTTTAACAATGTAACATTTGTTTATAATAATTTAAATAAACATTACAAGCAGCTATTTTTCCATTGCTCATTAAGTGCGTGTGTTGATCTGTACTTTAATACAAGTTAGTGCGAGTGCCGTTGAAGTTAATTTTTGATAGCTAATAATATCTTATTCATCATGGCAGGTAATATGAATATTATGTTACACTAATGGTGAAATGGCAGACATGCATTTAATGTACGGTCTTGCACATTGCAACAGTCGTCAGGCTAGACGACTCTATCAGGAACATTTTTCCTCATAGACAGTTACCGACTCATAAAAATGTTTTCTTCCATTCATAGAAGGCTAAGCGAGACGGGAACCTTTAAATCTGGAAAAGTTGGTAGATCAGGACGGCCACGTACAACGTGTACAGCTGAATTGGAGGAGGGCGTGTTGGACGAAATAGAGAATCATCCTGGAAGAAGTACTAGAGAAACTAGCCTTGGATTTCGGTGTTAGTAATTCAATTGTCTGGAAGATTTTACACGAGCAGCAGTTGCATTCTTATCACTATCAAAGGGTCCAGGCTCTTTTGCCTCGAGATTTACTTTCCCTCGTGTTCAGCTATGCCAATGGCTTATCCAAAGGTGCAGAAATCCACATTTTTTAAATTACATTATCTTTACTGATGAAGCAAGATTTTCAAGAATGGCTATTCTTAACACCAACAATACTCACATGTGGGCAATTGAAAATCCACGTGCTATTTCAGAGAACCGTCACCAATATCAGTTTTTCTATAAACGTATGGGCTGCTATTCTGGGTGATAAAATTTTTATTAGTTTTTTTACCTGATACGCTCAAATTGTGAAAAATTATTAAACATTTCTTGACGACTAATCTGAATGAGTTACTCGAAGATGTGCCACTATACACACGCAACAACATGTGGTTCATGCAGGATGGAGCTCCAGCTCATTACACTTTACAAGTTAAGAGAATTTTTAAATGAAGCACATCCAAACAGATGGATTGGTCGAGGAGCCCCAGTAGCATGGCCTGCAAGGTCACCTGACCTCAATCCTCTAGACTTTTTCTTATGGGACATTTAAAGACGCTTGTCTACGACTCCGCCTGTGGATACCATAGAAGAGTTGCGAATAAGGATTGTTATAACGGGATTCAAAGGATACGTGGAGACACCTGGGATCTTCGAAAGAGTTCGGCAGTCTATGAGAAGACGGCTGGATGCTTGTATTTTGAATGAGGGGAAACATTTTGAACATCTACTGTGACGTGGTTAGTTTTAAAGGACAAGTGTAACTTTTTTTGTTGAATGATAATTCAGATAACTTTTTTATGTATGATAATGTATGATTGTTAAAAATATTTACTTGATAAAAAATAATAGTAAACTCATTAATTTGTTTTAATAAAACAGCTGTTTTAATTTCAATATTACATTTGTAGAGAGCTTAGCAGATTTTGTCTATTTTTCATGCGTTTTTGTATGTAATTAAGGATTATTTTTTAAAGTTTGCGTTTGTCTATTATAGACTTATTTTACATCTTTCTCTTCGAAATTAAATTTTCTACAAGTACCGTGAAAAAATATTTTGTGTTTATTGTACATTTAACATAGTAAATCTGCTTCAAACCTAAATGTAACTTGTTTTTTTCGGGACCAAGTTTCGCGTATTTCGTCACATATCTTAAAAATTACTGTAGCTACCGGTCTGGAAACGGTTTTATTCAATTTTTCAGTTCATTTTACATAAAGTACGCTAAATTGTACATCTTAATTAACAGCCAACAAATACCCGTAGGGCTTCGTTGCAGCAGGGGGAACTGAAATTCAGACGAAATCTTTCACCCTGTATAACTTGGTAACTAAGCATTTTCGGACCTATGTTAATTAGACCTTTTTTTCTTATTTTTATGTGAGGAATCACGCCCTGACTTATGGGCACCTTTCTCACGATGCTGACGCAATACCTCTTTTGTCTACAGGAGTATGCAAAAATGATTTTCCGTGTGATTTTTGTATGTCTACAAATACATATTTGTCTACAGGACATCTTAAGAATGAAATGAGCTATATATATGATTTTATGTAAGCAACCTCAGCGAAGCCTGTTGTACGGTGCGTGACGTACTCCACCTTAAATACAAAAGATTCCCTCCCCCATAATTTTCAAAATTGATAATGCATTTCTTCTATTTAGTTGTTAGTTTTTAATAGTCCTTTTTCCAGTCTTCATTACCATTAATTAATTACATACCTTCATACCATTAAGAAAACTCTATTATAGATACAAATCTTCGTTGATTACAAATCTACAGAAAAACCAAGGTGGCCATATCTTTATTTATAACATTACGACCCAATTGGAACCTGCTCCTAGAAGTAAACCTACTTATATTGAAATGTGTGCATACACCATATAAGACATTTTGAATTGAAAATAATAAAAGGGGAAATTAAAGTATCTATATACACACAAGGTTCACTTTTGTACCAGTGAAGGACCTTGCTTGTTTTCCACTGACTAAAGTCTTCCATTAGTAAATGTAAACATTTACTCCTGTCTGATTCAGTAACTGTTCAAAGCTTTGAGGTCCTCTCAGATACATCCATACAGATTGTTAGATAACAGCTTTTAACACATGTTTATGTCATTATGCAACAGCCAGCTTTGCAATGATTGATAAAACCGCGATTATCTAACTTTACACGCTCTTTTTACTTTGGAAAGAGCCTCAGCATATTCAACGGATTTATTTGAGTTTTCATTCTTAGAGTAAACGTAGCCTCAACAATGATCACACATTTACAAAGTAGGGTATCCAGATTTAATGATTTCAAATACAAGTATTTAAATCTGTTTAGTATTTTATATAAGTGAGGGTCATAGTCTAATACTAACTAGTCGCGTATGTTAGCTCCCTTCAAAACCTAATTTCAAGTTCATGATTAGTAGTCGATAAACAAAAAAACAATGTATTTAATTAGAGATATAGTATCGTGAATACTATAAACTATATGATCGCTTTTCATTTCACGTTCGAACGCTAATGAAAAAATATAGCAATGTGGTGTAGACACCCAAATCTACTTACAGAAAGCTTGAGCTACAATTATAATATGGTTAGTTAATACCTCTAAATGTCTCTAGATTTTAGCAACAACTTTTTTATAATTGGAAGGCTCTCATGTTTTTAAAGTCGGTCTATTTATACATTTAAAAAAGTACCCATACATATTCAATAAAATATAACCCTAGAGTAAAGATATAAATCAATTTTTCATAATGTGTTGAAATTGTGTAAAACATGTGAAAAACTGAAACTAATTTAGAAAATGCAGCAACCTGCAACTGACAATTATCGAATATTAATCTCAATTTGTATGTTAATAATTATTATGGTTTCAATTATGCAGCTTATAAATATACGCAATTGTTGGTGATGTAGACACATGGCCAGATACTGCAGTGTCTCATATAGGCAGCCACGCTATATACATTGAGGAAAACTACAGTAATTTATTATTGCGCAGTAGGATTTTATTGGTAAAGTTTTTATTTATATTTACTAAAACAATATTACGTTTGAAGTAACGAAAGTTTTTATAAGAGCCAAATTAAACATTTGGTACAGTAAACAGTGGGAGACCCAGTCAACAAGATGACTCGGAAATACTGTATAGCGATAGTCGAGTCCATAACACACACTTGTCCCGGTACAACATGGGACTACTAGCAATATCAGGACCCTCTACTTGTAGGACACACATTTACCATTTCACTTTTACACTACGAGCTGACATAGCTGGTAATACTGGTAATGTTGTGTAGCAATAGTCAAGTCCATAACACACACTTTTTTCCGGCCCAACATGGGACTACTAGCAATAACAGGACTCTCTACATGTAGGACATACGTTTACCATTTCACTTTTACACTACGAGCCAACATAGTTGTTATAGTGATAACGATGTGTACGGCACTTATCTACGGCAGTGTGCCACGTATGTAACTAAATTACACTTGGTTTTAATGGTTTTAGATTTAAATTTCTTTAAAATTAAAGTTAAATTTAAAACTTTTATAATTTAAAATTTAAATTTTTTATTTAAAATTTTTCAAACGTTATACTAAGATAAAAGCCATATGCTACAGTAAAATCTTAGATTTCTTATTAAATACTACTGGTAATTCAAATAATTATATTAATCACCCAAAACACGCATGTAATATCCAACACTAAACAATAATACATATTGGTGTAGTATCGTTTATAGTGGTTTAAAAAAATCGGTAGTATTTAGATGTATACTTGAGTACTAAATATATTACTAAAAATTTTAAATAATATAAAAAATAACTCACAATAGAATTTTATTAACAGTAACTAAAGGTTTTTTGTACTAAGCTATTATGATTTATTAATGTATAATTAAAACTTCTTGAAAAGAATTAAAGGCAGAAACTTATTAAGAAGTTATTATTATCTTCATGTAATTATCTTAAAAGTTTATTTGCGTTAATGATTATAAAATGTAAAGTCCGGTTCACCTGTAGTTCTCATATTCCAGGCAGTAATCCGCGTATATTGAACCAGGAAAGCGTTTCATGCATATAAATGTAAATTCAAACAGCACACTTGGTAAAAAGCAATTTTCTTGAAAACTAATTATTTTTAAACACATCATATTAAAGCAAGTCTATTAAATGTAATTTTTTTACAGTATGCTATCTTAATTGTAATGCTATATAATACATGATATATATTAAAAAAACAAAAGTACATTTATATTTCAAAATATTTGAGCAATTTATAAAACGATTCTAATGAATTTAAGAAATATATCTTGTCCAGACTCCCAAACTTCTCCCAGTTTTAAATAAATTAAACCGTAAAGTAATAAATCAAATACCGTTATGACATCAACGTTTTTAAGGATTTCAATTTTAGATATTTCAAATATTTTTCACAAATATAATCTAGATATAAATATTAATTGTTACACAATATTTATGTATTACTTTAATACCCTCATGTGGTCATATATATATATATATATATATATATATATATATATAACTCTAGAGAGAGAGAGAGAGATTTCTAAATAAAAAGATCGACTGAAACATATTTCTTGCTCTTTTTGTCTTTTGAGTGTTGAAGCAAATCATTCCATGAAAGGCTCAATAAAAATGCATTTATATTAATGCATTAAAAGAGATCAATTATTCTGACGAGTTCAATATTGGCCTTTAATTAAGAAACAGCTTTCTGCACTACATGTCATTAACGGTCTGTTATAATAGTCAAAAACAATTATACCATTTTTAATAATTATTAATATTACCTTAATGTTTTGTGAAATTATTAATTTCAATTTTCAGACCAACAGGTTCTGTATTTGAGTTGATACACAATCGTGTAACGCAGTTAATGGAAATGTCACGTATATTACGGAAACAGTCAGTTTTATTTTCAATTAATTGCACAAAGTGATTCGGTGACGTTCTGCTGGTAAATGTCACATTTTTCCAGCAACACGTGCAGGTTTGGTCACTGCTTTTTGTGTGTAGTATTCCAAATGGTTTTTTTAGCTAAATATGTAACATTGAGTACAGGTTTGTAAACTATACACTATTTCTGTACGTTTTACCGGATTTTATTGATTATTGGACGGTTTAACTACATTAGGACGGTATCTGTTCTTACAGTCCTTGTATTTTATATTGAAGAACGATTAACCTTAATATTTAAAGATATGGAATATTATATTATTAAGCGAGATTACGTTTACAATACAAAAACTAAAATAAATAAAAAATTTCTTGCACAAACACTGTCTCTTTTCTTACTAAATATTGCATTTTCCATAAAAAAAGAGTTCTAATTTTGGACCACCGTTCACTCAATGTTTCAATTGTCCAGTTAGTAAGTATTATAAATTAAATTATGTTTTTTGTATCTGTAGGAAAAATATTGACATAGTGTTTACGTTTACGCACCAACTTGCAAGCTCACCCTATACAGTATTAACGAACTTCTCTTAAAATAAATATTTGGTATTCTATGTCTTTCTATATTGTTAAGTTTGTTTATATTTAAGCATTTTGTTTTAGACACATTTATTTAATATACAGTCTTATATACTAGATTGAAGAATTTGTCATCAAATTAGATTTCAGCGTAAAACATCGTATATATATCTAGGAAAAGGCACTATCAAAATTTCGTTACAGTTTTAACGAATTTTATAAAACATATATTTGTTGTTTTTTTAGTGAAGTAGGCCTTTTGAAAAAGTCAACTATAGTACCAGAAATATCATAGACCGGATAAACTATAACGGCCAAAGGTATACATTTTTTTACTAAAATAGTCTTCTATAACTTGTGTGCGTGTATGTATTGTAGTTAGAGGCATCAATTCAAAATCAATTTCCGTTTCAAAATGACATAGAGCCCCAATATTCATTACGTCATGAGTGTGTTAACTGAAAAGGTAAGAACTTCGAATTTAACATATGACAAATCTCAACGATGACATAAATTGTTTGAATAGTTTAATTGCTACTCAAGTAGTATAATAACATGAAATATCTCTTCAATATTCTATCTGTTGTTTGGTACTTCGTTTGGTAAAAATCATTTCACTCTCCGACGAACTCCAAAACACTAGTCTTTAAAAGAAAGTCTAAAATAAATCCCAAAAAAAATGTTCAGTGATATCACCTAACACAAAGATTAGTTTAGAATGTCGTTTAAACGGAATATATCCACGATGTTTTTTGTAAGTGATTGCCACAGGTAACATTTATATTAAGTAAGGTTGCATAGAACGAAGAAAAATATTCCACTAACATTCCTAAGAATTAAATCTGTATCAGACATTATTAAATAGGATAACTGAGTAATATGTGATAAAAGATATCTAGTTTTTAATCAAACAAAGGGTTTAATAATAAGTGTGTAAATATGTCATATATCAGCTGTAAAACAAGACGTCTCCCCCTCCCCCTGTCCTGTGTGTTCTGCTATTTCCTTGTCCATAACATTTTCTGTGAGTTCCTGAGATTGAATGATCTCTGACCCTGATGTGGTAATCTTCTCTTCGTTATCTCCCTCGAGTTTCATTATTACTCCTACTTGTACTTCTCCCTCTCCATATCCCTTTTGTTTCTCTGTTACTGCATCAGTGACAACATCAGGATAAGGTTTATCAATATTAGGATCTTTCGGTACTACATTTTCTTCTTTATTAGTCTGAATCTCACATAAAGATTTTCTATCACCTATGTGTCTTGCTATATCAGTAGATATCTCGTATAGTTCACGTTCGTCGAGTACATCAAATAACTCCTCACTTTCTCTTTTTTCTTCAGGACTGTCACAATGTCTCCCCTCCCTTCCTCCCACCATGTTAGTGTTCTGCTCCGCGAATAAACTTGACAGTTGCGTGTTCTCGGCCACCAGGAGCGCCACCTTCTCCTCGTACCTTGCTCGCAGATCGTTAAACATCTCCTTTTGACAATAGTACTGTGCCTTAATGTCTTCATTCAACCTGTGACCAATAACATTCATGTATCAGTTTATTTACTCTTACATGCTTATGGTTTATGTGTCTTAAAACGTTTATTATAGTATAAAACATTAATGTGTATACCTGAAAACGAGTACATATTAGAGGGTCAACATTTTTATTAAAGTACTCCCTCTGGAATATCTGCAAGTGTTATTCTACTAATGCAGAATGAGTGTCTAAAATCGAGTGACGAGTAAACGGGGAAGTGACGTTAAACAAACGGGGGGAAATCTTAAACAGCAAGAGGAAATAATTATGAGAAATGAAGCACTTTAATGCTTTAAATATAAATAGCTTAAACATTACATGGACTCTATTTTTATTTGTATACAGGTCACGCATACTTTCATTGTCTGAGTGGTTTTAAATACAACCATTTTCTTTCATCTATTAGGTAATTCTAAGCAATATATGGGTCAACCTCGATTTTTCTCATATTACAATATAATGTTCCAATAGTCAATTAGTAAAGGAAATGACAAGAACTTCTTGCCGGAAAGCAGTTATAGGGAGCAGGCAACCGCCAGACGGTCTTATATTGCTTAAAGTTACCTATTAGTGATCAGGAGCACTGACGTGATCTGGGCTTCAAATTTGGAACTACTCGAGTTAATTTTTTTTCTAAAAGAGCAAGCAGCGCGAAGCGCTGCGCAGCGGGCAGGCAAACGTGCGTGATCCTTTTTTTTATTAAAAGTTTCTGATAAATTGTTATTACATATTACAATATAATGTAGGTAATGTATGTAAAACAATTTTAAACATATAATTACATGCTTGAAAGCAAAGTAAACCAATATAATCCGCCCAATACAAAATCTCCGTAAAAATCTGGTAAAGGAATCTGTGTCATTCCTTTGGCCTGAATCAATTCAGTATATACGAAGATCACGCACGATGCTTGCCCGCTGCGCAGCGCTTCGCGCTGCTTGCTCTTTTAGAAAAAAAATTAACTCTAGTAGTTCCAAATTTGAAGCCCAGATCACGTCAGTGCCCCTGTTCACTAATAGGTAATTCTCGCGGTTGAATGCTCCCTATAACTGCTTTCCGGCAAGAAATTCTAGTAATTTCCGTTTCTCATTGGCTATTGGAACATTATATTGTAATATGAGAAAAATCGAGGTTGACCCATATATTGCTTAGAATTACCATATTTTATTTATTCTAAGAATATAACCTACTGCCAATTGTTTTAGACTGAACGGCTTAAAATCAATATATCATCCAGGAGAAAATTAATGAAGTAAATTCCGATTAGCTTACAGCTTGAGCGTACTGGAAGCAACAGATCAGGTCTCCCCGAGGAAATGGACCATCCTAGCCTAAAGCACCATAGATTCTAAATTTCGTCACGATCATATAATATTAATTAATCCCAGTGCGTCAATTATAGGTAAGGCAGTACTGTGGCTCAAAAGACTTTATTACTAGTAGGAATAATTAAAAGTTAAAATACATAATTCAAAAGACATCACTGTTGAATTCACAATATTGAGTCAGTGCAAAATGAAGAGCGCTTATTAATTTTAGCTCAAAAACGCAAAGTATAATATACTATATTCATCACACAACCAATAGTTAATAAGACTTTCCTACTTACAAGTTACAATACCTACCTTGCAGACTCAGACAAAGTATTAAAAATATTCTGTTGCTTATGTTTTTCCAAATGAATTCTATCTTCCATAATTTGTATATTATTATGGAGTTGTTCGACTTCAGTGTTTCTCAAAGCCAACAGGTCCTTCGTGACAGCTACTAGATTCTTCAGCGAGGTGCACTGCAATCCGAATGTTTACCAATGATAAGTGTACAGACTTAGATTTTAATTAAAACTTAATTCACCAAATCACTGAAATATTGTAATAATAAGTATGACTCCCTGTGCTGTCTTACTGGGAAATAAGGTTGAGGACAGATGAAAAATTTATTTGAGAACGAAACAGTATCTCAATTACCTTCAGTTTTGATTATGAATGTCAGTGAAAAATTGAATAGTATTTGATTTTCGGTTTTTCAAATTTAAAGGCAAATCAAAATTAAACGCTATCACTCCTAATTATGAAATTTTTAAAAGGACCTTTTACTATTAGGGCCCATTGCTACAAAAGTTAAAATTTTGAAATGTAATTCTATTTAATTTTATATATTCCCTCACTGACAGTTAAAACTATGGCAATGTTTGCTTCTCATTTGTTATTAGAGACATTGTAGATAACATCTTCATAGAATTTAACTTATTCAACAGTCATGAATTCAAATGAAATCATAAATTCACTTACTTAAATGACTTTTTAACGAGATATTTGTTATTTAAATTGGCCATGTGTCTTATGTTTCAACAGGTATCCTGACTCGAATGTTATAATTAAATATTTTACAATAACTAAGATATGCACGACTTAATTACCTGTAGAGTAAGTGCTGTTCGTTGTTCCTCCAAATTTTTGCAAAGAGAACTTTTCTCTAGCAGCAATAAAACCACCTGCAAGGTAAGTACCTATTGTAAGAAAAACATACGTTGGGCAAATATATGCAAATAAAGATAAATCAAATTCTTTTAGTTTTACGTAATTAAACGTTACAGAACTATCAATAAACTATATTTGACTCCATTTTAAGCTAAGGGTTTGTCAAAAACCAGGTTATTAAATGTTTAAATACAGATAATATTGTACTAACATACCTATAAGATTTTCGTGAATAAGAATCTTGAGTTTTAATATCAATAAATATTAATATTCAATAAATGCAATAGTTCGTAAAACATTAAAAATTGTAGGACTTTATCATGGAAAATACCACATTGCTACCAAAATAATAATGAAACCTCTGTGTATTTGCTATGATTGTATTCACTTTTGTGACGAAAGTGTCGACAACTGTTGTAACCATGTAATTGGATTGTTAATGACAAACAAGTCCCCTTGATAATAAAATGGATCAATTATAGTGAAAACAGCAGTCAATTATATTGATTAGTTTGGGCCAATTATAGTGATAACAGTTGTGAGATGACACAATACCTTTCTAACCAAACAGTGAAGTCGAGAGACATGTTCCCGTAATTCCTTTTCAGTTCGATGATGAACGTCAAATCTCAGCAACTCCTTTAACATGGTCTTAGCATAGGTTGTGTCTTTGGTGCCGTTAGTTTTGAAGCCATCTTTCTACAAAAAATAAAATATATCTATTATTTAAATATAATTATGATAAAGTTTTTTAAAAGTCATTATGTATAAACATTTAAAACTACAAAAAAAACTGCATTATACATGACATATTTGATTGAGTATCTAAATAGTGTGCGTTTGTCAACAGAGGAAACCGGGTATCGAATGAAATATCATAAAATTGGTTGTTCATTTAAATATTGGATCACTTTAACAGCACGTGCAAAAGACAATAAAAGAACAACACGACATTGCAGGTCGCTGGCTTTATTACAAATACATTGTGTCAATGGTTTCCCTAACGATTTAGTGTGACACGATAAAAATCACGAGTTTGATACTATTCTTGAATAACATAAGCAACTGGGCATTAAAATATTTTAGTTGACATACTTTCAAGAACGAATAAACTAAGTATACAGTAATATTGAACGAGAATTCTTGGAGAAACAGATTCTGACCAATCGAGCCACGTAGACCGTAAAATTCAAACACTGCGTAGGTTAAATCACAACACTCCTCACTTATATGAAATAAGATATCCAAGTTCCTCGCTCAGATTTATAAATTTTTGTACCATTATACTAAACAGTAGAGTACAGCATGTCTTAGTTATAAAGAATAAGGTTCTAAATACCTACATTAGGAATATTGCCTTGTGAAGCGTCTTCTGGAACTTTATTTAGATTTTTATCTGTAATGTCCATCATACTATGTACCAGAAATCAAAATGTACTTAATACAACTAATGATACAGTTAATTGACCTACTGGAATTTTTCCAACGATAAATTATTACTTAACTTGTAATTTAGAAAACAAACATGTTGACGTTTGTTTACAGTAGCTCTGTTTGCGAGAAAACATATGTTTATCTGAACTGAAAATAACTTCGATCTGTACAAAAGATTTGGTAGTTTTTACTGGTAAAGTCGACATATGGAGGCGTAATCTTTACAGCAAAGACAAACAAGTTTCAAATGTCCTAAGTTCTTTTAGTTCCTACTTTTCTTTAAATCTTAAAATTGTTTCGTCTTACGTATACTCTAGTGGTTCAAAAATTAACACATTTTTTATTTAGTTTATAGTGTATACCATCTCTATCCTATACGTATGTTTTTATATTAAAATTAAAGTTAGTACTGATGAACATGAGATGGACGCAGATTGGATCTCATGTATGGTAGTTCAGAAGTTACTGTTAACTCACTTTATTTTCTTGTTTTTGTGTAAAATTTTTTATCTTTTAAACACTGACATTGCATAAATATTTATATTTTTACTAGCCGTTATCCTCGGCTTCTTAAGCAATTTCGTATGTTTTAAAACTGTATGAGCACTTCTGGTTCGATGGAATTGTATTATCGACGCCAATGTTAAGATTGCTTTGTTGTCACGATCAAGAAAATACGTCAAAAAGTTTACATTTACGGCCTTTGTAATTTACTCGGATCTTAGTATTGGTTATTCCATAGCTGATTTTGCTTCATTCCCGATGTTAAAAATAAATATATTGTTAGGTTAAACAGCTCTGAAAAGCCTAGTTTCGTCAAAATACAACTAATTTGTGTTTCATAACAGTGTTTAAATGTATGGTAAAAGTTAGACTACACTGCTTTTACTCAATTAATATTTAACAACTTTAAGACCAATGACCAAGATGGCATTTTTCGAAGGCCAGTGCGGAAAAGCACAGAGGGACTTTCGAAATAAGAATAGGCTTGTATTCATCCCTAGGACCATAAGAATGTCCTTGTAAAATTCCATTACTATCGGTAGAATAGTTTGAGTGAAAGCAAAATAAAAAAAACAAAGGGAATTTCGCATTTATAATTTTGTTAAGAAATTTGAGATTATAGTTTAAAACTGAATAAAGTTGGTGTTTATACGGACAAACCAGGTAATTGTCAGTCCAAAGACCATCATTTGAATTAGGATGAAGTCAACGTGATACATTTCGAACTTCATTTCATCAAAACGAAATTAATAGAGGCTTAATATATCATACGATCAGTGAACTATCAGTCGAAATGAGGCCGTTTTAATTACCAATTCTTAAAAATGAGTTAACATTTAACAATGAAACATAAAGTATCAAACAGATCACTGATTTGCAGCACAAAAATGCGGAGTAACAATACGATTTTCAGTGGATCTACAATAAATTAATAATGTGAATACCCCACTTTCGTTTCATTTTGTTGCCACCATGTTACCCCGCGTCAATGTAAAGACGTTATAAATTGTTATATTCTGGAGATGTTAAAGGTATTTAACTGTCACGAGACTATAAAGTTACCTTGTCTTCTACTAAGTCGGGAAATTGATTCAGATAAATGTAATTCAAAAGGTGAGGTTCAATTACATGAACTTATTTCCTGTAATGTTGTATTTGTATGTAAAATCAACAAAATTAATGAAATAATACAGTTTATTAAGAGTAAATCAAAGCTGGATAAATCTAGTTTACGTAGAGCAAAATTATAGAACAATTCTGGTCATATGATGGCATGAAGGAGTTTACTTTTCCTTTCAAGTGTTGCAGTTAACAAAAATAGCAGCCGTACAGTATAAAGTAATAAAAGGACTTTCTGGACCTACAACTGAGCACCTGAGTCTGACCTCAGGCGTCAGCTGCCTGCACCAACAAACAGAAAGTGGGGCTAGAACTGATGAGTTTGTGGTGGATTATTGAATCTATGTCCAGTGAAATTGAGTGGTTATGACTGATTTAATGTTTTATTTTCAAATTATTAACAGCTTAGAGATGTCCGGTATAGGTCAAAACTAACTTTATATTCACTTTACGCGCTATACGAGTTGTAATAAGGCGAGCATATTATGAAAATCTAAAAAAAATTGAGAAAATCGGACTTTCGTGTTTGAATATATGCTCGTGTTGTAAATTTTAAATTGAATGCACATACAAAACCAGAATATTTTTCTTGTCGTGTACGTTTCGTGTTCATCTAAGAACCATCTTGTATGAATGTACTTACCTTGTGGTAAGATATCTCTAGAAAGAAATCATTCAAGGACTGTAAATGTTTGCTTGATATTTCATGTCCATCAAAATTAGTTAGGCGTAATTTTTGTATAATTTCTTTCTCTACGAATGACAGGCTGTTCATCTAACGTCAAGACTTTTCAAAAATGAAATTATCTATAAATTTAGAATTTTTCATGCAACTTCGGCGAAGCCTGGTGCGCACCGCGTGGTGTGGCGTACTTCTACGAGTATTTTGTTTATTGTTTACTATTTTATGAATGGTAAAAATAACTTACGGATAAAAATTGAATACGGATTTTCAAACACCCATTCATAATGTTGTGGATATCTTTGGAAAACGCGTTTCAGGCTTTCATGAAAATATAAAAACACATACATATATTGATTGACTATTGAAAACTCATAGTCTGTATTTGAAAAAATATTAAACCCAAAGACCATTAAAACAGCATTAAAACAGCACGACCAAGAGGAGCTAACACAAGTCTTGTCAAAGAACTGGCGAGGTTATGTCAGACTATTATAATGTAAAGGCTTAACGACATCCTGCTAAAGCTATGTTAGAGGACAAAGGGAACAGCTGCTGCTAATGAAGGTTCATGTGACCGCAACATATCACGCAACGTGCGGTTGTCATCTATTGTTTGTAACACTATGATACATCACTTGTGGTATAGATAACTAAAACCCTTTCATCAAAGCTACAAAGGTAAACATATAATTTCGCTTTATATGCGGGACACGTGTTTGTGTCGAATATTCATATTGAAACTGGTACTATGTGGTCGAGGTCACGGTTATTTAGGTTTGCAGAATGAACTATTACTATACTGTAGTATATCTTAACTTTATTCGGGGGTTCTATTCACTAACACAAAAATGCGATGCAATACATCAATGATCTTTAACGCAATTTTATGGTATACTGCAGATGCTCCAGTCAACACGATAGGGAGTGTTTCGTTATTACGACAAATCACAAAAAAGTAATCGGATAATAATTTTAAATCTATACATGCATTTGTCTCTTGCAAGTTTCTGAAAACACTCTCATTTACGTTTCCAAATCCGAAGCAACTCTCATATCGATTAATTAACCGATTGGGGACTTGCCCGAGCGTCACTCGTTGCGGCGGAGCGGGATTGAATAATCTTGCCCGAGCGGCACTAACGATCACGTATTTGTTTGTTTTTACGCTAGATAGCAGTTTTGTTCCCTCTAACTCAAACTAACTCAATTATGGAAAAAGGGAAATCATCTAACAGAGAAATATAAACAGACTCTGTAGCTAACAAGAAGTCGGAGAGGCAACTATACACTCCTTCACAAATTATGATACTTTGTACACTAATGTCCGAAACGTGTTTCACTACGTATTTCATATACACTATGATTTTATTAAAAAATAGTTTTAAACATCAATTACTTATAAAAGTACATAACTCGTTACATTTTCTCCCAATTCAAGTTTACTGACCATAATTTATCTCTGTCATTAGTAAACATTACTCTGCTAGGCGATGCAAAAAATAGCTTTTTAATAATCTAGTTTTAAATTAAATTATTAAAATAAGACTTTGTCTATTTTATTTAAAATTATGTTAAACATAATCCACTTTGTTCTACAATGTATTTCAACATAAATTAGCTGTGTTTTCATTGACTACAAAATGAGAAGATTATTAATTTTAAATCAATCAGTATTTGAAATAATTTAGTTTGTAAACCATAAATGTCATTTTTAGATTATTATTACTCGAAAAAATGTTTTAAGCGAAATAAATTTAAATAGTTCACTGAATAACGCGAAATTCATTGTGAAATCATGCATATATTATTAATGATATCAAACTTAAAAACTCCAATATTCTTTATTATAAAAAAATATATAATTTTTATTTATTATTACCGCAATATCAACTGTCTACTAGTCCACTGCTACTCTTTTAGGTACAACAACTGAACAGTAGAGCTGTAAGATTTCATGTTTCAAAATACACATTGATAAATTGATTATTTAATGATTGAGTTAATATTAAAATATTACTGGCCTACTAGTTTAAAACAACAATATATCATGGTGTGTCAAGCACTTCTTTATGCCAGGAAGCAGAAACGATACTATTTACATGTACTATCGTTTGGTGATATCTCATTTTCCTGCAATCTCTAAAGAAAGAGAATCTTGTTGTCTTTATTAATTCCTAAAGAGAATTACTTTTAATGCCTCATGGAGAAAGATGTGATGCTTCAGCTTCATACGTTTTATAATTATTTCTAAACGCACTTTATCGTGTAACATAGCAATAAACTGTACAATATACTTTTAGGCATTTTGAACAATTATTTAAATATATGTCAGATTCATACTTCCAGACAACAATTAGTCTACATCATTTATTATGCAACTTGTTTAATATTATTTTTAATAAGATAATTGTTGTTTTTACCATGGCAAAAACGTCTATTTATTGGAAATCTTTATAGGAAATGGTTTAAAAAAATTGTCTACTTCATTGATAAATTATTGATAACTAGCAGTTTCACACGCATATTCTTGAAGGATATAGCCTTCTTAATGAAAGTATTTATGATGTAGTATAGTCGAATCGTCAGGTATTTCTCAAAGAAAAGGAGACATATATCAGGTAAATATTATTTCAATATCAATGGGTAAGAGATACTAAATACGTATATGATAATGTAACTTTGATTTGTCAATTGTAGGTTTTGCACATATATGAGTATGTATTTCTGGTTTGGATAAATTACATTTTCAAACATTTGAGTTTTCCTGCCCTGTGCCTCGATAAAAATATTACATATAAAAATCTGAATATTAATTTGGTAAAATAGCGCCAACTATCGCGTATTTTAATTTACTTCTTGTCTATTTATTTTTAAAGTATTATCGTTAGAGCTCGCTCTTTCTGTATATCTCTTATGAGTCTTGGTAGATGAAAACAGCCAAATAATTCAGCCTTAGAGGGAATTAGAGAATGGTATTAATGTAATGACTCTCAAGTTTGTTGGGGTGAATGGTTCTATATACAGCACCACACCCTCTAGTAGAGGTTATGCAGGCTGGAGAGAATTTTACAGTCTATGAAAATCTAAAAACTCTATGCTTGATATTTCTCTGCATGATTGTTACATACCAACTGGGTGACTTATTTCGTCACCCAATGTATCCAAAGTGCCAGGGGCCTTATAGATTAAATACTCTTTTGCCATACACAGTCAACTCCAGCTTAGGCAGCCAATGCCCTGCAGTCCTGAAAATGGCAACATCACCTTAAGTGGTGACACTGAGTAAATACAAATTTTTCCAAAAAGTTTTTCATTTTCAATCTATGTCGTTCACATGCAAGATAATTATTAGCTGCACATTGAACTAGTGATCATCCACTGTGATCAGGAACTACTATTGGCTGAAATGGCAATGGAAAATGGGAGGTGAAATTTAAGCTCATTTGCTGTATTGTGTGTACGTGTAATATTTATATTCTAATTTGCACCAATTCCCTCATTCGCAAACATCACTAAACATTTATTAATACCATACATTTTTAGACCATTGTACTTCCATTTAATTTTACATGAAGTTCACAGTTTATATTTACAAATACAGTTAGGAGCGTGCAAATGGTTCGTCAACTGCACATAATATATGAAATAAACTAAGGTTCTAAATTTGTTCGGATTAAATTGTAAGGTTATTACACAACAAGCATTGATGCGCTGTGAACTGTAGATAAATGAGTGTAACTGAAACAACTGATAAAAAGCTAATGAGATGAAAGTAGCTCGCAAACGCATTATCATTCTTCAATTTGTCAGTAAACCTATTAGAGTACCCATCAAAATTAATCGTTTCATTCTCCTCCATCAATCCAATCTATTGATCCAACTGCAGAGAGGCAGAATTACTTATTCTTAAAAAACAAAGAAAGTCATTAAAAGTCTTTGTGGTTGAAAGATTCAGATTGTATTATGAAACTAAAGAATTTTACAAGAATTATGAAATATTACTATACGAAATATTCTTGATGACAGTCTAACCCTTAGAGGTCGTTTGGTAGTAAACTCTCTCTTGACAACTCACAAAACCACATACATTCATACATGATATCGATATTGATTCACACATGTATTAACTTGCGATTGACTGTTGGAATTGCAATAATAGTCTATTTCAATTTTTTATAATCATTCTTCAATTTTTGTAAAAACTAATCATGTCGCTGGAGAGACTAGTAAAATTTCATTTCTGTCTGTCTGTCAACACGATGACTCCCGAACGATTTAACCTTTATACTAGAAACTCCATAAATCTACATTTCTGAAAGGGGATAATCGAGTTCGCCAGTTGTGTATGTTGCTCACTACATAGGAATTGGTTTAGGTTCGCAAAGATAACCATGATTGGAACGAGAAAATTGTATAATAAATAAATTTGCGATTAAATGAGTACGATCATTTAACAATGTAACATGTGACAAAAAATGCATACAATGAAATGAGCAATAGATTCGAAATTTTTCATGCAACACCGTGAAGGTTGTTTCGCTGTTCGTGATATGTGACGTACACCTATCAAAATTCATTTCTGGCGTGTTAAGGATGAGTGGCATACTATTTAAGGTTATCCATTGCGTAGTGAGGTATATATTATATAAATAACTGAAACCCCTCTTTATATTCGGTACAGAATTCTGAAAATCTCTGTGTAGGATTAAACTGTATTAGCCTTCTTTGATTTCAACAAGCCTTTAAGTACAAAATCTATTCAGATTTTTGAGAAGGATAAAAATCGTACATTAATAGTTTTACAATCCTGTTAAAGTTAATATATAATAATGCGGCATTAGTTATTTACGAACTCCTCATGTTCAAAATCAATAGATAGCCTACTATGACTTTGTATAGCAAAGATACTACAACCATATTTAAGTCCTTAAAAATAATTTTATTTAAAGTTGACATTTGTTTCAAAATTGGATAAAATCTGAGACATTTGTCTCAGGTGTGATAAAATCTTTAAAAAAATACATTAAAATATTCAGGATTTAAATGTGTGGCGATGAGTATACACTTGAACAGAATACCCTTTACATCATAAAACCCACAATTTATCTGTAAGTCCAGGCTGGAGAGAATGAAGCGAAACGTTAACACTGCACAAAACCAAGACCACTACACACACACATGTTGCACACAGCTGGTAAGAGGGGTAGGGGGGTTAATAGCTGATGGTAAACGGAATGTCTATGTCATAAAACTGGCGAGGCCAATTCTCATCTACCTCTTAAGAGGCGGACACAGGATTCAGGATCTCGACACGGGACCTACTGTCCGACTATCGGGTTTTTATTGACTAGGGGTTGACAAGAGATCGTGCGCCCATTGAACGTGTGTTTGTAAATTTAGAATTGCGGGAGAAACTATCAACGCATTTGTTTTTTCAAAACAGTCCTAAAACCAAGGGCAGAAACACGCGGCATTACTCTTTTGTTCTGGTTTTTAATGTCATGATACCATTACGAAATGTAATTGCTGAGTTTTGCTTCAATATTAGTGTGTTTTTAGGTTACTTAGTTAATTCTGTTATTCATTACATTATATTGGCACCCAAAGTGGCCTCACTTCAACAGAAGTTTAACGTAGTGGTGCTAGTTCTATACATAAATCTTCAATAAATGTACATCTGAACAAATTCTTATTGCGTTTTATTATGTCTGTTGCATTCCACTTTGGGTTTTACGACTTTTCAGTCCAACAATGTTGGGCAAAAAATGCCGAGGTCTTATTTTCGCCAATGTATTTCACTATCACAAGAATCTTGTATACTACAAACACAAATATGTGAAACCTGCGTCCATGTAAATGCACATAAAAAGAATGTCTAGATAGGAAGACGAATCTATTTATAATCAAACGTTTGTAACAATGATTATTTTATTGCATCTGATTAACCGTCATGTAATACTAACATCTTAAATATTTCCTAACGTATTAGATATTAAATTAAATATATAGTCTACAACGAATTTCAAGACGGCGCTACGTCATTACTCTGTTATATGAAAAAAGGTGTTTATAAGAAAAAGTGAAATAATATCTAGTACATAATAGTATTCTGATTGATAAAGAAGTTAAAAAACATTACAGTAACATGCTATCTCAGATAAATGGAAAACTAAAAAGTACTTTAGAAGATAGATACTTAAATCTGTGATATAATTATGAATAGACGTCTCCATAGCTGATAATACTTGTATTTGGGTACTTTGTTTTAAAACCTCAGAAGAGAAATGTGTAATGTGATTTATTTTTAAATAAAGGTTGGACTCATGTACTTAACCGCAAATTATGCTAAAAGATAAAATATATGTATGACGGAATTATACGTCTCCTTTAATTGAATAACGTAATAAAGTTATTTATATTTAAAAAAGCTTTTATTTGTAATTCATTTTGGTCGAGCACGAAACTTTATTGTTAGTCTAATTATGGTGGACTATATGTCAAATAATAATAACTAGAATATTGTCTTATACTCCTACACTATACTGTAGCCTACTTATACATGTCTATATGTAACAGCTCTATCTGAAATGTTATGGATTTGTTCTACTTTAAATTACTTTCATTGCCATTTACTTATCAAAACAGAGATACCTTGGTTTCATCATTAAATTTCATTATGTAAGAACTTGTTACTGGAGGTTGAGGTGTAAGAAAACGACTAATTCTGTCACATGAAATATTTAAACGTATTTCTTTTTAATTTATTTATTCTAGTTTTTCTGTTTCATCTAATCTTTAATATTTTTTTCTAAACCAAACAATTTATTCTCAATTTTTTCCCATAGTCCATAGGTAAAGGCTGGTGTGTAATGTCTACAGAGGTCCATTATTGGATGCCTATAATTCTGTTTCTTTCCAAGACTTTCAATAGTTTCTTAAACGCTAAAAATAGCTGTGGATTGTGTTGATATTTATCAATAAAAATACTATACACATTAATATAATGAATGACTAAACAAATATATGAAAACAAATAGATAAAATCATTTTATTTTAAGAATAAATATACGATTTATACAAACAATTAAGAATAAATCCATTTTAATTTAAATAGCCTTAAATATAATTAAGTCCATATGTATTGATGTCCTGAAATGATCCTCCACTCCTATTCTGATGACACAAAGTGCAGTAAACCACATGAAGAAGGCATACACACACTCCGGCCATACATCGTAATGGAAGAGTCATTATTTATTCAAAGCATCATGTGCCAGCGACAGTGTCTGGATTTCTCTGGATTACACATCAGAGTGTTCTCTGCTGTAACTTTGGACCAACAAGACTACGTTAATTTTTACAGCAGATTACTTGCCATTTTATACAAGTAACTATTCAAAGAGTTATACTAATATGTATACTGTTGTTATACAGCAAGTATGTTTTGCTATATTTAAATCAATATTATTATACAAATATTACTGAGTCTACATTAAAGAGTGACTGAGGCTTAATATTATTCCGTAACTTTTTATATGAATAAATAAAAGTTTCAGGCAATGGACTGACGTTAGATCACTGATCCCCGCAATAGAAAAGTTTTCTCGTGCAATTTTTTTTGTCGATCGATGGCCTTTTTGGCTCTAAGATTAAACCACGTGATCTCGTTACTGAATTAGTGGACAGCCAACAGTTACTGACGACATTAAATGGACATTCATTTGGATTCACAGGTATCTACAAACTTTGATAACTTTTAAGTAAATTTTAATTTCTTTCCCTTATAATACCATAAATGAACAGCACGAAATAACTATAGTAATTAAAGTGAGAGTAACGAACACCAAACACTAACTATGTAAACGTATTTCTTTACAGAGTTTACAAAAGCAATTATATTATAAGCGTACATGCCTTTAATACGTTAGGTACATAGGTTACTTCTCAATAAATTCGAATTAAGAAGTATCGTTTAGGCCAATTAAGGCTGAGCCTTAGCGAAGCCTATAACTCGTCGGGCTCTAAACGTTTCCTTTCTGTCTGTCTATCTGTATCTGTGTCCACAAGTTATCTCGAAAACTAAGTACCCTATAGACTGCATTATGTATGAAGCTTCATTATATAAGAATAAAACTGAGTTCAATGATGGTACACGTCTCTCCACGACATTTGGATAAGCGTGAGCCAATATTTTTACATTGTTCTTATGGGTAGCCATTATTTCAACGAGAACATCACAGAATTAATAAGTTTGTAAACAAACTCTCAACACTCATTTGGGATTTTTACATGTGACAAATTATCACACGTAGCCTAACTTTCCTAACACAACATTAAATGACGGCTTGGCGTGTAGACTATTATTATAATAATTTTATGAAACTAAATTTAATAAGAAACAAATGTCAATGTATCCTGTGGCAAAGTATATAGAAAAGATTCCTTTGTAGGTTTTAAATTTTGCACAAGCTTTATTTCTACAATGATAGGAATAAATTCTATGAGGATACGTATCACAAGTATTGACGATAGAAAAACAATAGTGCCTGAAACGTGGAGCATCACATTTTGTCATCCAGGTTTGGCTTACACGATGCTACAGATCTTTTTAATAGTGTTACTTTTTGCGACAATTAATGGTTAATAATTAGCTTTGAAGAAAATCACTCTGCTTATCATTATTAAATTACCTTTTTATAAATTACACAAATGAAGTGTACCATTGAGATATATATATATATATATATATATATATATATATATATATATATATATATATATATATCATAAAATGCACAACCCACCGTCAAGAACACACAGTAAATACTGATTACTTACGGTGCACTGTTGTACACTTGAAAGTTAGACACTTTGTACCGTTGTGATATATATGATAAAATGCACAACCAACCGTCAAGATCACACAGTAAATACTGATTACTTACGGTGCGCTGTTGTACACTTGAAAGTTGGACACTTTGTACCGTTGTGATATATATGATAAAATACGCAACCCACCGTCAAGAACACACAGTAAATACTGATTACTTACGGTGCACTGTTGTACACTTGAAAGTTAGACACTTTGTACCGTTGTAGTATATATGATAAAATGCACAACCCACTGTCAAGAATAGACAGTAAATACTGATTACTTACGGTGCACTGTTGTACACTTGAAAGTTAGACACTTTGTACCGTTGTAGTATATATATGATAAAATGCACAACCCACTGTCAAGAATAGACAGTAAATACTGATTACTTACGGTGCACTGTTGTACACTTGAAAGTTAGACACTTTGTACCGTTGTGATATATATGATAAAATGCACAACCCACCGTCAAGAACACACAGTAAATACTGATTACTTACGGTGCACTGTTGTACACTTGGAAGTTAGAAACTTTCTTGTTCATTATAAAGTTTGTGTTTACCGCTGCTAATGACGTGTTTAGTGTGAGGGTTGAGTTTACTTTATTTTCAAGTAAATTTCAATACTTAAAAAAACCTAAAATAAATGTAATATATTACTGATTTGAGCTGGTACAAAATAGTAATTTTAAAATAAATACGGTGAGTGAAAGTTTTGTCATGTAAAGCGTCACATTTTAGTATATTTGTATAAAACTAAACGACTATGAATAGTTGAAAACTGTAAATTTTTGAGCTGTACATTGATATTTATCAAATATAGAATCAAATGTCTCCAAAAAAATAAAATAAATAAATATTCACACTATTTAGCTTCTTTTCATGGATGAAAAAAAAATACCACCTATTTTACTAAAAATTAATTGTATGATATATCTGGGCAAAAATGCCTTTATAAAACTACCTAGGAATAACTATACCAGAATAAGTTCTATTAGTTTCAACATTTATTTATTATAACTGTAATAAGCACTATGTATATGGAAGTGATATATTTTTTATTTGTCTTCGTTATTACTAATTTGATATACAACCACCATTAAAGCTTAACATGAGGGATAACCCACAATTAAGTATTCACAATTTTAAAAGGTAACAAGCGTTTAATATAAGTTTTCAGTTCAATAAGAGATATCAGATATGCGTGCTATCAGCTGGTCCCTACATCCTTATATTTAAAAATAAAACCAACGCCTCACTGTACTAACCTAGTGGGAGTGAAGGGCTAATTGTTAATAGAAATACAATTATCTATTTTAGTTCAAGTTAAATATATACATGTAAAGTAAATAGTTAATTAAGTTAAGGATTACTCGCATAGAAGAGAAAGTTCAGGATTAGGTATAAAGTAACAAGAATGAAAAGAGCAACAAAGGATTCGTGGAAATTGGAGAGTTTCATTCAATAAACAGTGTTGAAAATTACAGTTGCCAGTCTGTTCAGATTTAGTTAACAGGATAATCTAGTGAAACTGTTATGAAACAATCGAATTGGGATTCCAACAGTGTTATGTTCAAACAAATATATATTTTACTATAATATTGTGCAAAACAACGGCATGAACTTATACTTGTCCTACCGTAAATCAACTCATCTATTAAGTGGCGACTTATTAAAGTTAGTGAACTTGTGTTCAAGATTGAAGCCTTGCTCCGCCTCTCATCCAAGTTAAATTTTGCACACTTAATATTTACTATGCGTAGATACCTGAAAGGCGTAGTGGCCTTGAAACTATGCTTGCTCTCTCTGGATTTGGGTCAAAATAATAACTTGTATGCACATATCTCTAGTGTATTTTGAAGTATTATAGAGTCTATTGCTTAGTTTCCCTCTGTACACCTTGTAGTTCATCATGAGCTGCCTTTTATTACATCCTGTTATAATATTAAAGTACCCATGTTAGCCCTGAAACACTTCGACAGGTCTCCTCTACAATTTCGTTCGTAAACTTGTTTGATTCTACTAACCATGGAAATTCTACTTTACCCCATGTACAACTAATCTTCAAGCTTCATTATCTGATGGCTAAGTCTTTCTTATCAGGCAACCCTCTTAATTTAGTTGAATCTCTAAATCTTTCTGCCTCTTACTACTTTATAACGTTTCATTTACTGAATTAACGATATAATAACACTATTCACCTTACTTTCCTATATCTGAATGACGTAATAGACTACCCTAGAGTGTCAGAAGGAGCTGTCAAGCCAATCCGTGCTTTTTTCAACTCGTTTTTTGAATGTCAGCTACTACTTTTTTTACTAAAGCTCTCAAAGCCTTGTAGTAAGCCGTTATTGCAAATAACCATTTCCTCTCTGATCATGTGTTGCAAAATCTTAATCACAGGTTAGATAATAAAACTCGAAAACTTTTGGCCCAGGGCTATTTAAGGTAATGAAGTGCACACCTTCCCTCTGTTCAGTTCCTGAAAACTGCATGCTCTTACGTTGGCGATGTTAATCTTCACATAAGATAACAAAGATTCCTATTCCAGACCTAAACCGCTCTGACCATTTTGTCAACTTTTCAAAATCCGGCCATTTGGTTTTATGATATTAAGTATTAAACATCAAAATATGCAAATTCCAAATATCTTTAAGAAATTTCACAAATATCCTAATAAATATAGAATAAGGTGCTCAATAGCTGTTTCTGAATAAAGTAAAAGTAGTAATAATTTATTAATTAATAAACAGATTAACCCTATGCAGGAGCATTTATGAAAGTATTCATAACAAAATAGATCGTAAAATTCTGTCTTAACTAGGCCCCAAAAGTGATGAATTAGTAGTAACAACTAAAATTGGTTAAAATAATGTTTGTAGATTGTTTGAATGTTTTTGTATGAAGCAAATTACAATTGTGTCGGATTGTGATATGAGATAATAGTGTTTTTACCCTTGTTCTTGAAATCTGTATGAAATGTTCTTAGCACTGAATATAAAAAATCAAATTTTAAAATAAAATTATAAAAATCTTAATAATGGTTCAAAAGTATATAACAATAAACACCTGATACACTGAAATGAAATGTTATGGGAAAATTCTATCTACAGTAATATCCTCAACCAGGTAACACGAAGTACTTGAACTTGCGCAAATACAATTTCATGATACGTGAGCTCTACAGGGATGTTAGAACTATATATGAGATTGAGTGATCGGCTTATAGGCTCAGCAGTAGTACAGACAAGGCCTATCTGTGAAGTTCGGGACCTCGAGAGACATGAATGTAATGAGCGTGTAAAAAACCCTTAAAAATAACGGATAATATTGAAAAATGCTATATAATGTAGTTATATATATATATATATATATATATATATAGTTATATATATATATATATATATATATATATATATATATATATATATATATATATATAGTCATACCATTAAAAAAGTTACAAAAGGTCGTCCTGTATCGGTTTGTTTTTCAAGTAAAAAATACATTCCAGAATAAAAACTTTGTATGTTTACCTAATATTGTCAAACATTTAAATATATGTTTTAAACACGTTTCCCCATTTGAAAGATTGTTCGTACTTCATTCAATAATTTCTTGTATGCGTTGTGTTATTATTAGCTGAATACTGTTAACATTTAGTGTTTGTTGTTTTTCATTGTGTGTTTTAACCTAATCATAATGTAAACAGTAACATAAAACTGTAATATTTCATTTTTTAAGTTGATTTTTATCAAAGTCTATCCCTCGGAGGACTAGCAAAGTTTCTCTTATATAACAGACAGACGTAAGTCCGAAACATATAACGGGATCGAAGGAAGCAGTAGACTTGAATATTTGTAAAACTTACTTTTATATAGGCATCATCGATTTTATATAATGGTATATTTTGATCCATGGGATTTTACGGAAAGCTTTTGAAGCTTTTCTGTCTTCATTATTGTTAGGTTTTCATATTTAGTTATAATAATTAATTAAATTTTACGCATTAATATAGTCTTTTTACTAATAACCAGAATTGTACGTTATTTAGAAACTGCTCCTTGCTCACCATTGTTCGATACCATTTTTATTATAAGCCATCTATTTCTACTTATCTTTGTACACACACACACACACACACACACACACACACACACACACACACACACAACACACACACACACACACACACACACACACACACACACACACACACACACACACACACACACACACACACACACACACACACACACACACACCTGCATTCCAAATCTATAGTGGTCCGATTGTCACGTGGTATGAGGTGACTTCTGTCGACCAATCAGGCGTCCAGGACGCCGGACAAGAAAAGCTCCCCAAGGCATATCTCCAGTTCTTCTACAGACTCCGTCTCGCTCGGTTGTACGTTAACACCAGCTTTACCCAAGTTCGGGCCGTGTCCCCTTGTCTTGTCTCTTGTGAACCGTAAGCCGTTCTATGGCCACTAACAGTCCCCTTGTCGGACATTATTTGTTAATGAGCCAATCAGTTTTCTTCTACAGACTCCGTCTCGCTCGGTCGTACGTTAACACCAGCATGAACTTAAGTTCGGGCCGTGCCCCCTTGTCTTGTCTCTTGTGAACCGTAAGCCGTTCTATGGCAATTAGCAGTCCCCTTGCCGGATATTATTTTGTTAATGAGCCAATCAGTTCTTCTAAAGACTCCGTCTCGCTAGGTTGTACGTCAACACCAGTTTTAACCAAGTTCGGGCCGTGCCCCCTTGTCTTGTCTCTTGTGAACCGTAAGCCGTTCTATGGCAATTAACAGTCCCCTTGCCGGACATTATTTGGTTAACGAGCCAAAAGTAACTTTGTCTCAACGTTCGTGAGTGAACCGAAAACAGTGTCAAGTGAAGGTGGAATCTTCATCCCTCAGCAAGGACTCCACCAGCGCAACGGTCCTTGGAAACAACCCAGGTCGACCTACAATCAACCCAACTTCATGTGTGTCGAGGTATCAGACAGTGGACGGTGCAAGGTAACAGTGTTTCATCATTCTTATCATGGTCCTTCGCAACTAAAGACAATCTTCTTTTCAACCAAGATTTAAAAATCCTCAACTAATTCGGACATTTTTGGACATTTTAACAGAAGACGAAAATCATTTTAACACTTGTATTTTGCTTTAATTGTGTGCCCTTGTTTCTAATATTATGTTTTGTGATCTCATTTCGTATTTTTATTTTTCCCATTCGACTAATAGTTATTCTTTAGAAAATCAATGTATGGGCTCCACCTGATCAGCTATCGAAGTATGAGTTTTTTAAGTATTAGACATTTTAGTGGTCCTTCGAATATAATTGCGGTCCGCCAAGCCGGATCTCGTAACATACCTTTTGGTCCTTTTGACCGGATCTAACACAATTTTTTGTATGGTATATTTCAAGAATGGTTACAGTTTTTGTCTTGCGATTTTACATTGACAGGTTTGATAATGATATAAGCGTTAATGCAGTCTATAACTGAGCGGATTACCTCGATAAGGTGGGATTTGTATGAAGCTTCATTTCCTCATAGCTTAGATCGAGTAGTACATATATCTCTTCAGTCGACATGCAGTCAATAATACGCCCACAGCGGTTCTCCTGGCACAGATACAGCTATGTTTAACGACGTTTAAAACTTTTTACTGACATTCAGGTCAAGGCACCTTATCAGATAAAGCGATAAACCATTCCAAATGGATGTCAAAGACCTCGTGACCTCAAAATTCATCGAATCCTTAAGCGATACATATAGTCATATTATTGACATTTACAAATTTATATCCTCGATAAAATGTCCGTCAAGTGATTCTTTTTCTAAAAATATCTATGTACAGTATACATGAATCAATATACAAGTTTTATTAGTTCTATTTGAAGTACTTATTAATATTTTACACATTTACAAATAAATTATTATTACTAATATTTTCAAAAAGCTTTCTTTTCGGAGTGGTTTTATCTTATAATAATCGAAGCAAACTATTTAAACCAGAAATTTGCCAATATACAAATCCAAATATAGTTCAATGGTATGTTGCAGTACTGTAGACTTTAAAAACTATATCTTTAACTAACAAAAGTATTTCACTAAGATTATTTTGTAAACTTGTAAGAATCGTACGATAGTCTACTTTAAATACGCTGTTAACTACATATTTACTGCAACCGCAAATACTATATTCGATTATGTTCCAAGCGTAAATTAATATAAAACTAATGAAGGAATATTATATATTCATTTGAACACAGACATAGTTATATGTCATATACCAGAAGCAGAAAAAAGTGAACTGGAGGTGAACTCAACATTTAGAAAAACTTGATATTAGAGTATATTGCATACGGTACAAATACAAAAATACCGATCTGGCTTATATTTGAATAATTACTCTGAAATGTACAATATTACTTTCGATTTGGTGCCAGCATCAAAACGTTACTTTATCAATATAAACGGGGTTTGAGAGTATATCGGATACAGTACAAATACGCAATATCGATTAGGCTTATCTTTGAGTGAACATTACTCTGACGTGTACAATATTACTTTCGAATCGCTGCCAGCATCGGACGTGATTGCATCAATCTAAAGCGCGTGTTGGGATATATTGGATACAGTACAAATACTTATCTTTCACTGAAAATTTCTCTGACTTGTTCAACAAAACTTGCTATTCCTTTCCATCTTTAACACGTTTTCTATCAATCTAAATCGTGTTTTAGATTATATTCTAAATGGTACAAATACACAATACCGATCAAGCTTATCTTTCACTGAACATTACTCTGACTAATAAGTCATTGAATTCAATTCGCTGCAAGTATCAAAGATGATAACAGATTTTATACAAATATTCAGAGATTTCCTTATCAGTCTATGCCAAACCAGTTAAAATATAAGATATTAAATCGTTTATCTTCCTCACGACCCGGAATCCGTACCTGATTTTTAGTTTATTTTACATTGTACATATTTTAGTAACTCTGCTCTTGCCCTTTTTCGAGAAATGATGAAAGTAGTTTCTGATTTAGTGGTATTCTATGGTTGACCATAGAAATTTAATCGTTTCTGAGAGTGGAAACCGACAAAACTTTTGAACACAGGTGGAGGATATCTAGTTTAGGCTGAACGCAATAATCGCTATAATGTTCACGTGCAATGAATTAAACATGTTAAATGTATTGCAAAATACAAGTAAATTAATCTTTCTTAACAGAAAATGTAATTAATAAACACAAAGAACAGAAACCAATTCTTTATGGAATGGTGAGAAAATTAATTCCAAAATAGAAGTCTCCGTCGAGACAGGAGCTTAGAATTTCTCGAAAGATTCATGAATGATTTATTTACCATCAGCCAATTTCCTTGAGTGCCGGCATAGAAGTTGTTCCTTTAGAAGTTACCCTGCCTTTTTGTGGTTCTAATTAGTTGATATGTAAGACTTAAGATGAATGGCATTATTTTCGAAGGCAAATTGAATCAAAAACGAAAAGGCAGAGCCAACGGAACTCGCAAGGCTTGTCATGTTCTCATAAACCAACTTTACAAATATATATTAGGCTGTATTAATAACGTAGCCTATATTTCGATATCTGATAGTAATATTTTTTAATTTTTAGCTATGATTTCTAGATATGAAATTATGTATTGAAAGCGTATATTTAAACTTAAAATATGTGTAATGAACAACACTCAATAGTTAATTTATAGACAACTTTCATTCAGTGTATACCATCAAGAGTATATACCGAATTGTTTAGCCTACAGAGCTATACACTATGTGGCACACAACTCGCTGGAAAATACATGGATGATATAATGGATCTATTCTTAAAACGAAATTATTTGTGATTACATATTTAAAAGAATTAGAAGAGAAGCTTGAGAAGTCAATATAACAAATTATCATTTTATTTAAGAGTAAATGAGTGGCGAATAAGACTGAAACTTCGAACGGTAGAAATAAAAGGGGATTTAATAATTTGAGATTCAGTAACGAGTGAATACACCAAACAATTTAATGTTATTATTCGGAATTTTTCTTACTGTGTGATCTACAGCAGTTATACAATAGGTCAAAATAACAAGTGTTGCTACTATTAAACTTACTCTGTGTTTACAAGACTACAAACAAATTGAGAATAAAGTTTAGATTAATTCGATGAAATGTCATGAAACATTGTTTACACAAAACAACAGCTGATTACATTTAACAGGCTTTCATTTTATTTTGAATTTATTATTTTTTCATATTTATTTATATTACCAGTGGTGTGCATCCCGGAGTAACATTATCTGTATTTTTAACTGTATTTCATCCATGTAAATTTTCAGTACAATCAATGCAGCAGATGATTTGAGATTGTGTTAACACACACAAACCCATAAATGATGTGTATATATATATATATATATATATATACACAGAGCGAGATAAAACACTAGATTACTATTCAGCATGCAAAAAAGTCCTACATGAGCTTTATAATTTTCGAATGATTTCATATAAAGCAATAAAACTTGGTCCATCGTTACTGCACCTATAAATGTACTTGTTGAAGTAACTACCATATAATAAAATTGTAATTTCAGAGGGATATCCCACAAGAAGTCAAATGGAAATCTTAAACAAGAGTAAGTTTAAAGATTATGATTGATTAAATTTTGACCATTTACAATGTAGGTCCTGTTCTTGATGGTTTAATATTCGTGTCTTGGCTTAAGTTGTGAAGGTGAAACTTAGTAAATGAAAACTGGCCTTATGAAATAGTTTTTAAGGTAATTAGTGACTCTTCACACCCAATGGAGAATGGTCTACAAGAAGATCGGCAAAACAATTTCACATTAGCATAGTTCAATATGTACATTGTTTTAAAGTGTAATATAAGACGTATATCAAGTAAAGTCCAAAGCTCAACCTAAAAATAAGAATGTTCTATTATAATATAAGGCTTTTCCCTTTAGCATTCATCTCTGCTACACAATACCTCTATAATAATGGACATCTTAAACCATGCTTGCTGTAAAAACTCCATTGTAGACTATTTTGCATTGTCTACTACCTGACAAACTATTTCTTAAGTCCAATATTCATTTAATAAGTTTAACCTTCACAACTTGAGCCAAGACAAAAATATTAAGCCATCTAGATCAGCATCTATACTGCAAATGTTTCAAACTTTAAATCGGCGTAACGATTTAAAGAGCGGACGCTTTGATGTCGGCTTTGCGGCATTGTACTCTGAAAATGAAGGCCTTGATTTGTAGACACTGCTCGACCTATGCTGTCATCGAAGACTTTTTTCTGCCTCCTTAAAAGCCATACCCTTGAGATAAAAAACTTCAGTCACATTAAACAGTAGATTTATAGGTGCAGTAATGATGTACCAAGTCTTATTTCTTTACCTGTAATTGTTGGGGAGTTACGAAACCAGTGCGGTACTCTTTTTAGACCCTGTATAACGGTAAAGGTATAATTGTAGTGTTAGAACTTGTTTGTAAACGTTTACTACTTGAATTTGTATCCGATTTTATTTTAGAAAATAAATATAAATATAATATACTAAGCTTAGTGAAAAAATCAAAGTTATAAATATTACAATCATTCTTTCTCGAGCCCTATCTATATTCTAAATGTGACATAAAATATAGCTAAATTCTGCATCGACAAAATCATTTTATCAAAAGATTTGTATTTACTGATTTATAAAATATTTCAGAGTTAAATTAATTTCTGGTTAGGTATGGGTTGGTGGTGGAGAATGAAGTGATTAATCGTGATCGATACACTAATGAGTTTGCTGAAGGATTGAGGAATGGTAATGGGATTCTAATGGCTGTGTTTAACGTTTACTTACGGCTGCTGATTTTATAACAATTTTAATGACCTGTAAAGGGATTTTGTTCATTCGTTTTATAGTATTATAATTCGTTTTATAATTCTACACTACAAAATAAGACATTTTTGCATTTTAGAGTTTTTCTATATCTCTAATGGTTCAGGAGCTACGTGGACTGCAATTTTTCGGATTTTTTTCGGACTGATGATAAAAACTTGCAGTCCACGTAGCTCCTGAACCATTAGAGATATAGAAAACCTCTAAAATGCAAAAATGTCTTATTTTGTAATTTAGAATATAAAAACAACATAAAATACAGGGTGTTCCATAAAAATATTTTAAAGTTGGCCGCCATATTGGCAAAAATTATGAAAACTTCCAGTCCACGTAGCTCCTGAACCATTAGAGATATTGAAAAACTCTCAAAAGCAAAAATGTATTATTTTTTTGAGTAAAATCTAAAAAACAACATAAAATACAGGGTGGTCCATATGAGATTTTAAAGTTGACCGCCATATTGGAAAATGGCGGTCATCTTCAAAAAATTTGAAAGTGTATCCCTGAGTGAAACTTAAAATTGAGCAAGTTCCAAATTTAAAGTGTGGTGCTAAGTCGTGTAAAGGGTTAGCGATGCACTTTTTTTAGCGCAATGCTATTTATATGGGAAATTCAGCATGTAGTTAGGTACCATTATCTTAAAAACTATTCAACATATTGTCCTGAGATTTTTACCATCTATTATATAGTATATAACACACAAACTGTACTAGTTTTAGAAGAATTTAGTAATAAATAAAATAATCGTATCACTTTTAAAAAACTGTAAAAATAAAAAATAATTTTTTAAGTATTTTTATTTTTATTACTCTTTTAATTTTAAGTATATTAAAACAATTCTAATACATATTGTTCATACTAATGTAATCAACAACCAGAAAAAATCATGGATTTTGGATCAGTATTTCAGGAGAAATGGTACCAACGTTTTTTAAAAACAAGGTTTCGGAAATCAATGATTAAAGATAAATGTTACCTTAAAACTCTCCTGGTGAGTAGTTTTCATCATGCTTATCTTCTGCTTGCCTCTTAAGCAGTCTTCTTTTTACCCTGCTTTCTTTGGTTTGCTCCTCTGCTTCTTTTTCTGCTTTTATAATTCTAATTTTATCAATGGTTTGTAAGCCTTCAATCATGAATTTGCTAGGTTTTAGTTGTAGCCTTTAAAGTACGTTAGTTTTAGCCACTGCACCTTCATTAAAACATAAGGCAGCATCTGTCACACCAAGCTTTAAAGTTTGTAGGCCCACAAACTCAGTTTTAGGAATTCTTTTCCAAATGCATGCATTAAAGCTTTCATTTGGGTTTTGAGTTTGTCCGTGAAGGCACCGATCCAAAAGTTCTGCCTGAGTCAAATCTTTATATATGGGTTTTATTGCTAAAAGAACAGGCTCAGGCAAAGAATTTTTATGTCTATATGTGTGTAGAGTATTGCTTAGAACACATTTATTGTAATCACACCAAGTATTAGGGTCTTTAGGGCAAAGGGTATGCTGTGGTTTTTCATCGGTAGATAAGCGGTGGAAGTAGGTGGCCCATTTAGCATTTTTCATGTCTACTGTACTACCTAAATTATTCCTAATAGCTAATCCATAGTACCTCTGAAGCTTATCTATATGTCCATCAGTTAATCTTCCTTTACCACCAAGGGCCTTTCCATCGCTAAGCTTATTTCCTTTCATTTTTATGCGTAGCTTCCGTAGCCTACAACCTAACCGCTTTTGTACATGGCCTACACATTCAAGTTTGGACATTTTTATCTCAGGGCCATAAGGTTCACTTTCAAATGCAGCCATGAAACCCTTGGAGTCCCCATCTCCAAGGTATTTAGTATACCTAACTCCTAACTTTGTCTCAGACCTTGCACAAATAATTTTAGCACCTTCAACCTCCATGCCTCCATTGGATCCTACATAGTTGCAGTTACATTTAGGGCTATGTGATGCTTTTTTTTCAGGGTTGCTTTTTATACTCTTGTGTGTACAAGCTGTGCAAAATTTTGAGAAACATCAAAATCTAGAATTTTTCCATTATCAAAAAAAGTAACACTTAAAACGCGCCGTTTTAGAGAGGTATGGCCGCGTTTTTGCCAGGACCCATAGAAGGCTGCTGCGATATCCTTGGTACCATCGTTTTCCTCAATAGCTTGTATTGCTGCATTTCTCAATGAACCTTCACGTACTTTCCCCGTGTGGCAGCTGACAAGAGCTTTATATTATATTTATAAAACCTTACATTAGGGGGAGCTAAGTTCATCACAGCGGAAAACATTCTTGCTGCTGATTGGCCTTTACCGATAGATCTCAAAGCATAGGCATATCTTATATTTATGTCATAACAGTTTCTTATAATATCTGAGTTCATGCCTGCTTTTCTTTCATCACAATTGGAACATTGAATCAAGATTTTATGAGCTAACCCATTAGAAAATTTACTGTCAAGATTTATCGAAACAGTTCCTTCTTTGTTACAATGTTTACATTTGGTAAAACTATTTACAAGGTTAGATAGTAAGTCTAAGTTGAAAATTATATTTACATCACTATTTACAAAATTAGATCCTTAGGAAGCTGATTACTGCTCAGTTTCTTCGAACTAGATGATTTCTTAGGCATAGGCCTACTCTCATTTGTAGTTGTGGAAGAATTATGCCTAGGCTTAGCAGACTCACCAATTGAAGAGTATCTGTTCCCTTTGAATTTATTGGCTGTATTAAACTTCCTAATTCTAGGCATTGTAAGTTGTAAGATCACCAAAGTTCAAACAAAAAACACAACAGTAAGTAAAACAGCAAACTATTTACACAAATCTGTATCACTTTATGAAAATTGGAAAGAAAACAACAATCATAACATAACCTAGCAACAGCTGCTAATGTATAAACAACACGACTGTCTGCTAAAAAAACAAAGTGGTCAGTCATAGTAACTTGGAATTTACCATAGAGTAACCTAAGACTATATAAAAGTATAAAAATTAAAAACCTAACTGAGCAGTGTGCTCGTTTTGTGCATCAAGTGATACCTTAACAGATGCAAGCATTTACTAAATGTATTTTTTCTTATAGATAACATTAAGACATACATATAAAAGTATATATCTACTTAATCAGCATAAAACGAAGATTCTTTTTGTGCAATAAAAAAAATTTGTTTTTTTTTTTAACTCAAAAAGTGCATCACTCCCCAAAGTTAGCTATTGGATCACTTTAAAAAAACTCACCCTGTACATATATATATATATATATATATATATATATATATATATATATATATATATATTATTGTGTTCCTAACATAATATATTCATTTTTATTAATGAACATTTAAAGTACAAATAACAATCGACTAGTTTTATATTTAAAGTCTTCGAATAAATTTCAATCCTTTTTTTGGAAATGCCTATTTTTATGTCCTGTTACTCTTAATAGCCTGTTCTAAAATAACGACAGCTAAATATAAAAGTCTCTTTGTATTGTATTTCTAATTATAACGTTTTTTTTTTTTAAAACTATCATAGATGAGGTTGAACAACACCTATTGAATGTAAATGTTAATGCTGTTAACTTTATTTCAGTATTGTTGTAATTGAACTTTGTTTTAATGTTTTAGCTGTGAGTGACATCTAGTGAGTGTCTACACTGTACAACACCTATTTATTTATATTGCACAACTCAACTGCAGTGTAAGAGACAACGTAGTTAATGACATTAGCACAGCACTCTCGTTGTACCTCGAGCCGGTTTTGTTTACCTCAGTTACATGTATTCTCGTTCAAAATTACACTGTTATTGTTTTAGTACCTTGTTTCAAAGTTGCTTTATTGTGTGAAATGGAGAATTGGAAAATCCTTTGCTGGAATAAAATACTTATACTAGTATTTTAGAAGCTGACATTATGCGATTTGTGAAATAATAAAAGGAATTACAGTTACTGTTTCGAATAAAAATAAGGTATTTGAAAGTAAAACCATATAAGTTCAGAAGTTTTATTTTTTGGTTACATATGATATTATTATCTATAAGCTTTTCCAGGAATAAAATTTTTAAATATAGGGAAATGTTATTGAAAAGTGCTTTTTCAACCTTCATGACGGAACTTCCAGAAGAATTTCCATTGTAACCGGTAATGGAATCCAGATTCCAACACTTCTATAATAATCTGAAAATCCGCAAACATGTATGTTTGCATGTGGAATCGTTAGCACTATTGTAATTATAGTAATTATTCATGAATTTAAATTAAATTCGGTTAAGAGCTAGAATATCCAAATGGCATAAATAGAAATGTTAGCTTGACACATTCAGTAAAGATTTAGAAAATAATGCCTATTCCCAATTGTGTACATTTATCTTGGTTATTTCTCAAAATTAGACATTAAATGACTTTTTATACAACAACGAATACTCGAGCATATCTTGATATCTCTTAATGTTTAATATGGCGGCCGTTAAAAACTTGGAAACAGTTTTTTATTGTGCAAAAAGTATATTAAGAAAGGTTATTGGTTGTAATATAAGACTCACTATTATTATTTTAGCTAAAGATATCATTATATTTTTAACCTACAAAATGTTATGTTTAAATAATTGGTTTCAGTTTACTAATTGACAGAGTACTTTTATTTAAAATATTTTATACGAGTGTTATAATTATTTAGTTTTATTCTTTTTACTTGCTACAAATGTTGACTTTTTATAAAAGTTTTATTTTTGTTTTTTGGATAAAATATATCTAATGTCATTTTATTTTGAATTGACATTATTATATTTATTCTACACTTACATGATAATGCCAGCAATTTTAGATTCATCAAACTATCAATTTTATACAAATTAACACCTAACTTCTAATATATCTTCCTATATATATTTCTAATTGTAGATTATAGTAAAAAGAACCTTTTTATATTGCCGGAAGGGACATTTAATTCGAAATTATTTTTGTAAAAAAAGCAGAAAGGTTGAAGGTATAATTTTCAATATGTGAAATTTCTTTTTAACAAATTTATTTCTTGTTACTATGGTCACATAGTTTTTGTTACTACTCGTCACGATAGTAACGTTATTAAAAAATAAAGAAATATATATATATATATATATATATATATATATACAGGGTGATTCATGAAGTTCTCCCCCCACTTCTATAGCACATTGTACTAGTAAAAATAATGAAAAAATGTTATATAAACATAGGTCCGAAAACGCTTCGTTAGCGAGTTACAGCTAGCGAAAGATTTCGCCTGAATTCCTGGGTAAAGAGTAAAATAAAGCCATACTGAACTTTTGGAAAGGTTAATTAAGTAAGAAATATCGTGGATTCTTATGTATTTTTACCTGATAAAGCTAATAAAATAGGTTTCAGAACTGTACCTGTAGTAGTTTTTGAGGGATTCAGGGTTAAATGCAAAAAATTGGGGCATGAAACAATGTTTTTTTAAGTTTGATGTACAATAACTTGGTTAAATTGGTAATAAATACATAAAATAAACAAACATTAATTGTAGAGAATTTAATTCTGAGAAAATTTATATAATCAAAGTCTAAAACAAAACAGAAATAAGTACCAAAAAATCGATTTTATTCAGTATAATACATTACTAGCTGTAAAGAAATACTGTACGGTATTTAGTTAAAATAAAACAAAAACAAAATGTTTGTTCCTTAATGATGAGATAAATTGAGAAAACAAGATTAACTGTTAAATAAATTTGTTTGTAAATAAAAATATCATGTTTTATTACGTTGTATTTTTTTTTAATAAAAATTTACATCAAATGTTCGAAAATAAATGTAGCAAACATTTTCCCATTATTGTTTACTAATCATCGAAATGCAGTTTTTTGTTTTATTAATTTCTAAGTTGGTAACGCACGAATAACAGCTGATCAACAATGGTATTCTGTACTGTTACGTTAGAACTGTGCATTAGTGGTGTTTTGAAAGCTACAGCAGGAGATCGGGTTCTGTGAATCGTGTTATTAAATGCAATTTTTTCTGTGAGTTATAATTCGATTGTTTATTCAGCGAAAAAATGCCTTACTTATTTACATCAGAGGAATACGCTGATATGGTTTTTATTTTGGGTTACTGTAATGGTAATGCTAGAGCTGCTGTAGAAGAATAAGAACTACGTTACCCTAATAGGAGGATTCCAGATACCAAAACAATTTCAGGAACTTTTCGTACTCTTCGGGAAACAGGATCACTACCAAGTATTAGAACCAATTATGAACGAGCTGTCCAACTTGATGATGATATTGTTATTAATGCTGTTTATCGCAGTCCAGGTGTAAGTACACGACGTATTTCTAGGCGGATAGGAGTTTCGCAGTCAACGGTGTGGAGGTCACTTAATCGAAACAAATTTTATCCGTTTCATAAACAAAAGGTTCAACATCTACAGCTAGGGGATGGTCCGCTTCGCTTGGAGTTTTGCAACTTTTCGAATATTAATAATCAACTCTACAAGCGTATTTTGTTTACGGATAAGGCACAATTCACTCGGGATGGTGTCAATAACTTGCACAATGAACACTCATGGGCAGAAGAAAATCCACATGAGGTAGTGGAACAGAACTTTCAACACCGATTTAGCGTCAATGTCTGGTGTGGCCTTTTGCACAATCGGCTGATTGGACCTTTCATATTACCTGGACGCCTAAATGCTGAGTTCTATTTGCATTTCCTTCAAGAAGAGTTGCCGCAGAATGTTCCTTTACATCTCAGACAAAATTTGTACTTCCAGCATGACGGAGCACCTCCCCACTTTTCACGTGCCGTTTCTGCTTACTTAAATCATCAATTTCCTGGACACTGGATTGGTCGTGGAGGGCCTCACCCTTGGCCACCAAGATCACCAGATCTATCTCCATTGGATTATTGCATCTGAGGATGGATGAAAGACATTGTATACAAGACAAAAGTGAATTTCGTGATGAATTAATTGCCCGTATTATGGATTCGGCTGTGCAGATACAGGGAAATCCTGAAAAATTAAGAAACGCAACAAAAGCAATACACAAACGTGCTGCAAAATGTATTGATAATGATGGCCTCATTTTCGAACATCTATTATAAAAAGGTGCGTACGGTTGGCCCAACCTGATTAATTTTGCTTAAAACTAGTAATGTATTATACTGAATAAAATCGATTTTTTGGTACTTATTTCTGTTTTATTTTAGACTTTGATTATATCAATTTTCTCAGAATTAAATTCTCTACAATTAATGTTTGTTGATTTTATGTATTTATTACGAATTTAACCAAGTTATTGTACATCAAACTTAAAAAAAACATTGTTTCATGCCCCAATTTTTTGCATTTAACCCTGAATCCCTCAAAAACTACTACAGGTACAGTTCTGAAACCTATTTCATTAGCTTTATCAGGTAAAAATACATAATAATCCACGATATTTCTTACTTAATAAACTTTCCAAAAGTTCAGTATGGCTTTATTTTACTCTTTACCCAGGAATTCAAGCAAAATCTTTCGCTAGCTGTAACTCGCTAACGAAGCGTTTTCGGACCTATGTTTATATAACATTTTTTCATTATTTTTACTAGTACAATGTGCTGTAGAAGTGGGGGGAGAACTTCATGAATCACCCTGTATATATATATATATATATATATATATATATATATATATTTCAAAATTCCCATAAAAATGTGGTAGGAAAAGGACAAACCAAATTTTTTATAGGAATTTTGAAAATATTCTAAATTTTGCAGGGTAAATTCAATGTAATATTTCCTACGTCTTATAGAACAGTGACTACATGTCAGACAGTTTCTTTTTCACAACTTAATTCGTATAATAAAATGTGAGAAAAATTAGGTAGAAATGACTGGCGTAAAGAGTTGAAAACAGGCAGAACTGACTAGTGTAAGCGAGCTTGAAATGAGGTAAAATATACAGGAGTAAACTAGCTTGAAAATAGGTACAACTGACCGAGGTAAACGACCTTGAACATTGATAGAACGGACTGGTGTAACCTAACTTAAAATTACCGTCTATTAAATTAAATAAAATTTGTGTATTAGGTTTTGTTTATATATAACAAAATGCATACTTGAACGTAACTATTTCTAGTTTAAAATATGAAGTAGTGCTATAAAGATTATAAATGTCTTTTTTATTAAAACTGTTATTAAAAACCTTTTAGGCAGTGTATAAGAATGTATAGCTCATATTTCTACCACTAGATTAAATATCAACAATAAGAAATTCGAGTAAATACATCAACTGTTTACGTAAAAGTAAAAATGGCGATATTGAAAATCAAACGGAATGATGACAACGTGACAAATGGTGACAGTTCAGTAATAGTAATAATCTTCTTCCAATGGTTAAACACATCAATATTTCTATCTTTTAGTCACGGTTATGGTGTAAATTAAACATTACTGTAAACATATAAAGTGTAATATTCTATATCACGTTTAACTCATATAACTTGCTAAATATACGTTTTTAGTTTAACTATAATAAACAAATCAAAACAATAATTATTATTTTGAGTAGTAAAATTTACATGGAAGCTCTAATAGTTTTAAAAAGGATTGTGTTCGAACAGAAATAAGGAGCATATGTGTGTTATTAAATTGTTTGTAATTCGGACGGAAAATTAAAAATAGCTCGTATATAGCTCGTAAGTCAGTTAACTGGTCCTTGTAGAACCATCAAATTTCTCTCGGTACGCAGTAAGAGGAAGTGACTAGTGGAGTAATAAATTCACGAAGGTTTGCGATAAAAGTGTAGTCAAGTTTGTTGGTAATCAAAGGTGGGGAATTGATGTCTGTGTTTGATGATATATCAGTGTAGGCGCCAACAGCGCTATAGCTGTGGGGGGTGAGGGGTGATCGTAGTAACGTTACTGAAGATATTCGTCTATCTCAGTTAGTTTTTAATGTAGTTATATTCAGATAAAAATATCAATTTTCAAATAAAACTATCATTCATTTAATATTGTGAAACTACAGTTTTGCAACATTAAATATTATTGTGATTTTTTATTTATTTAGAAATTCTATTTAGTAACAAAGGAGGATTATTGAGTTTCTAAATACTTGAAAGTGTTACGATTACATTAACACGCAAATATGGAGAGTTATTGTCAGTGTTGTATAAATCAAGCATTGAAACTACTAATACTTCTTCAGTTTGACATTTAGAGTTAGCGAAATATCTACGGACTTTGTTGAAAGGGGTATTTGTGTTCCAGTCTTATTTTCCTCAGTATTTATAATCATATTCGCATTAGTTCTCTGTGCAGTAAGCACATATACTACTAAAAAAACGAGTTGACATGTTTGAGCGATACAATTATTACTAATGTCATCATGCATTATTCAATGCGTGCAAATATTATTTGTACTTTATGACGCAAAGTCCAGGTAAGCCACGCTATAAACTGTGCAACATATCGTTTGATGTTAGATTATAGCCACTACCTACTGAATGTACTGAAATGATACTTTTCCTATGTTCAATCATGCAATAATATATGTGATTTTAGTAAGTTACTATCTGACGGTCAGAACTAATAGAATAGGTTACGATTTCTACAAAGTTAACCTAACCAAAGAGCAAGATCGTACAATATTCAGTTTCCCGTATCTTTGTCGTTATAATAGGACGAAAGCGAAATCTACGCAACCTGTGCGGCTCTTATTATATATTATTAAAACTTAGATTTTATCATTGATGTTCATAAATAAATGCGAATACAGAAATACCTGTATTATGTAGCGGAGCTTAGTACTTGTTTTCTGACTTATTCGTAGAATTATTCATAGCAACTGTTAGGATGCAAATCGTGAAACTTCCTCTGTTTAAGCCAATAATACGTTTTGGATTACAAGTAATGTGGACATTTTGGCCAGTTTGCAAAATATTTGAGTTTATGAGAGGAAGAGTTAATCCGATATTACAAACAAACGTATTATTTTTATTTAATATCTGTACATAAAGGATATGATCGGTTGCAGAATAGGACAACAAATTTCTGCTGCATTCATTCAAACATACAAAAAGTGCTATTATAACATTTGGAATTAACATAATGGACTATTTCAAATTATTACGATCTATTTAAAGACAAATCCCACATCTCACATGGCACAGAGAAGACAGAGATACGATTTCTATCTTATTAAGGAAGGAATTCTAACCATCTCTTCAGACTGACTACCTCCTTGTTTGCAGCGTTTTCTTAATTACATGGCGATCCTTGTTACCGCTGTTTGCATTTTCAACAAAAGGACAAAGGACTATCCAGAAAATTCTAGCCTTGTCCTACATCTGTAATTAACGACAACAATGTTAAATTTTGAGGACTAGTGATGCACCCAGCTGTCAGCAGCTCACGGCTCAGTCCAAGTTGCTTGTTATCTGTAGTCAGAGAGAAAGCTAACCATTACAAGCATGCATACGGTAAAGTTCGGGCACTAGGGATGCACACAACTGTCAGCTCCTAACGGCTCAGTAAGAGTTACTTGTTATCTTTTGTTAGAGGAGTTGGTAGTTTTAATAGATCTTTCTTCTTCATTGCATCTCTTATATTTTTTCCAAGCTTTGGCCTTGTTAAACAAAACCCTATAAATGAAACTGCAATTTTATGTTTAACATTTTTGAATAAATCGTTTTATTGTCATTCTTATGAATCCAATGGAAACTCACCCCCTTTACCATTGTAAGTAGATGTAGGATAATGATTACTCTCCATCCCTGACAAGACAGTATTACGGAATATTACATAGTGACTGCAATGACACCATTGCTGCTAATCTATATAAAATAGAGTTGGATTACAGTTAAGGAATTATTTGCAAGTGATATAAAAGTGTATGATGTTTCTTCAAAATGTGTCTGTTATCAGTAAAATCTGTTTAAAAGAAAATGCATTATGCTATCGAATTGTTTGGCTAAAATGAAATAAAAAACGTAAAAGTACTTTTCAATAAAAATATATTGTATGATTATGATTCCGTGCTGCTTGTAAACCCAATTAATATTCCATTTATAAACATATTTTCATTACAAGTAAAGTTTGTTGTTGACAATCCAGTGAAGTACGAAAACCTGACGCTTATACTGACATCCAATCACAATCGTGTTTTGAATTTGAACACAAAAGTCACTGCCGTATCGTCAAGTGGGGTGGGTGGTTTTAGGTATTTGTGATTACTCTTAAATTTTTAAGGCATAATCAAACGTGAAGAATTAATTAAAATGATTTTATTTTTATGAATTTCAATACATACAATTTTAATGAAAATTTATACGAAATGATTTTGCTCTTGTAATTCCCTACGAGTAGTATACTTTGGCCGTTCCTGGGACAAAGCACCCGAGACCGGTTCTGGGACAAACCGTGTGAGACCGAATCTGGGACAGAATTGTTAGAGAGCGACTAAGAGTGCGAGTATGGGTGGTCAGAACCGCGCCGCGCGAATCACCACGCATGTCATCGCTGTCCCGCCACCGCGCAGACACCACGCGTTGTTACTGTAAGTATACAAACAATCGGCACGCGCATCGTCAGCACCGCACCGCACGACTGCTGAACCGTCACCGCCAAGCAATTGGCACGCGCCTCGTCAGCACCGCGCCGCGCGACTGCTGAACCGTCACCACCACCGCGCCGTGTGAGACACCGCGTGTTGTTTCTATAAGTATACAAACAATCGGTACGCGCCTCGTCACTGTCCAGTCACCGCCGCGCCGCGCGAGACACCGCACCTTACTCATCCCACTCACCCACCTTCTTCCTACTCCTGTTCCTTTCAGAGTCAAATGTATTAATAATGTTCTCATCCCTCCTTCCACTCATCCTACCCTCTTCCTACTCCTCTTCCTATTCTCATCCATCCATACCTCACCCTTTTCCATCGTCAATCGCCCATACAATAAGAGAGTAGCCAGCTCTATAATAATGGCGTTTTCTCCTGCTAGCAAGCAAACAGCATTTCTCAATGCTACGGATGGTCTTCGAAGATCATCAGTCAAGAAATGTCCGAATTGTGGAGCTGAGGTTACTGCATCTAACCTATCCCGCCACCAAAAAACAAAGAAGTGTATCCATACCTCCTCCTTTTCCATCGTCAATCGCCCATACAGTAAGAGAGTAGCCAGCTCTGTAATAATGGCGTTTTCTCCTGCTAGCAAGCAAACAGCATTTCTCAATGCTACGGATGGTCTTCGAAGATCATCAATGAAGAAATGTCCGAATTGTGGAGCAGAGGTTACTGCATCTAACCTATCCCGCCACCAAAAAACAAAGAAGTGTATGTCATCGTCAAATCCACCAGCTTATGCTTCTTCCAACGGATTCAATGAAAAACCTCCTTCGATGAAACAAGTATGTTCAAGGTGTGGTGCTGAAGTCAGGAACTCCTCCATGTCCCGCCATAAAAAAACAAAGAAATGCATGTCCACGTTAGACAGACAAACTCTGGATTTTGATATGTCTATGTTGGAAAACTACGCTGATGCTGTGAGTGACAATCAATTCCAGAACGTGATTGCTGATTTTGATATGTCTATGTTGCCAGAGTCCTATTCAAATCTCAGTCCTGAAGAACAAGACGCGATTGCTGATTTTGATATGTCTATGTTGCCAGAGTCCTATTCAAATCTCAGACCTGAAGAACAAGAAGCGATTGCTGATTTTGATTTGTCTATGTTAGACACTCCAGATTTCTATTCCAAAATTAGAGCTATAATTGGTCCATCTACAGCTGACGCTCCAAAGTTTGAACCACCAGTAAAAAGGATACACCCCGATTCATCGAAAATTATATCAATACTTGGTCCACCACCATTTGAAGTTCCGGATAAGTCAGACTATTCACTGCATATACCATATAGTCCTGTATACCATTCACCACTACCTATCCCAGAGAGTCCAACATACAACGTGCTTAGTCCGACCGATGTACGTGCTCAAATAAAACCCCAGAAGAAACCATGTCCAAAATGCAGTAAGGAAATAACGGTTTCCAACATGGCTCGGCACCAACAATCTCAGAAATGTGCCAACATCCAGCATGGTATGACATATAACGAACGTCTGAAAAAGATGGAAATCAAACCAGCTCCTAAAAGTAAATTGTGTTGGATTTGTGAAACACCAATAGAGTCATCCAACTGGAACCGTCACAAACAATCGAAACGCTATATCCGTTTGTCAGCACTTCATGAAGGTCCTCGATACAGGAGTGAAATATTACCCATTACGAGACTGACACCAAGACTGCCGGCACCCACTCCAGACATCAACATGCTGGTAAAGAAATACCCAAAACGACCAAGGGAAGTCAAACAAGTACCGAAGGTCAATACAAACTATATAGCTCTTGAAGCGATGATCCGAAAACCAACTAGACCACAAAAGATTCCTACAGGTGTGAAAAAGATTATTAGTGAGACACCGACTAGTACAATTAATAGTGAGAATTCGATTAGCTCTACCATGGAAGAGAGACAGCTTCTGTCTGAAACAGAATCACCTTCAACACCTCATCTGGTTCCGGTACGTACTCCAGAGGAGTCGCAGACAATACTTGATGAAATATCAGAAGTCCAGTCGGCATTCACGGGAAGATTGAAAACGTATGTGATTATGAACAAACGTGGGATCAAAGATCCAAAAATGTTTCTTGAGATATGCAAACCACTCGTTGTTGAAAAACTTCAGGAAGCTGTAAAAGAAAAAAATCTTAAGGTAAACATGGTTTATCATGCTGAATTCAAGAAAATAATAAACGATGTGGAGGTGACTCAAGTCATGAACTTTAAAACGAAAAATGAAATTCTTTACTCGACAGCGTCTCTGTCTGACTATTATAACTCAGCAAAACTTAAGATGTTGGTTGAGATGGAGGAGTTTGAGGCAAACGGTTCTCAATGGTCACTAAAAAGTGTGAAAGACTTGGAGATCAGAGTCAACCGATACGTTCCTTTTCACGGATCCAGCTATGTGGTTCTACCAAAACAGATTCAATCCAAAAAGGCTGTTATTAATGTAAAAAACGAAGATCAGAAATGTTTTATGTGGTCTATTCTGGCAGCTTTACATCCAGTTAAGGTTCATCCAGAAAGAATCAGCAATTACGAACCTTTCAAACGAGAGCTGCTTCATGCACTAGCAACTTGCGAATGCCCCATGAAACTTGATGATATAGCAAAGTTTGAAAGACGTAGTGGAATTTCTGTTAATGTCTATGCTTATGATGACAAGTTCGATATATTCCCGCTGAGAATAACTGATAACGAGATGGAAAAACATGTTAATCTACTGTTTATCAGAGAAAAAACAAACACTCACTACTGCTGGATCAAAGATATGTCCCGTTTGCTTAGTTCACAGATCTCACGAAATGGACATAAGTTGTGGATATGCAATAGGTGTTTGCAACACTTTACGAGAGAGGATTTACTCATCAAGCATAGAGAAGACTGTAACACACATGATGCTGTGAAATTGGAACTACCAGAGCCAGGAACTGTAATTAGATTTAAAGATTTCAATTGCTCAATGAGAGTGCCCTTTGTGTATTACGCAGACTTTGAATGCTGTCTAGCACCTATTTCAACATGTCAACCGTGTAAAGTGGATTGTAATGGTAATCATCAGTCGTTCACTATTAAATATCAGAAACATAATGCCATTTCCTTCTGTATGTATGGGGTGTCAGAAGACGGCTTTTCCAAACCACCGATTAAATACTTTGGAGACGATGCTGCACATGTATTTGTAAAATCATTGATTGAGGAGTCGATAAGGATTAATGAACTTTACAAGACTGAAGCAATAGTCCCCATGCAGTTGATGACAAAAGAGCAACAGGAAATGTTTGAATCTACTACTACATGTCATATCTGTGGAAATTTTCTTGGTGATGATCGTGTTAGAGACCATAACCATTTGACGGGTTTGTTTAGAGGAGCAGCTCACAACAAGTGTAACATCAATTTCAAAAAACCTAGGTTCATTCCTGTTTTCATTCATAATTTAGCAGGTTACGATACTCACCTTTTCATTAAAGAGTTTGGTAAGTTCCAAAATCGCATATCATTGATACCCAACAACGAGGAGCGGTACATTTCCTTTACGGTCAGTGTGGAAGGTGGAATTGAACTACGATTCATCGATTCATTCAAGTTCATGTCACAAAGTCTCGATAGGTTGGTAAAGAATCTGACGATATCTCAATTCAAACACATCTCAACATATTACAATGGTAAGGACCTCAATTTATTGCTACGAAAAGGAGTGTATCCTTACGACTACATGGACAGTATAGAAAAATATAGTGAAACATCATTACCTAGTCAAGAAGAATTTTACAATAGACTGAATAAACAACACATAACAAATGAAGATTACAAACATGCGTGCGATGTATGGACCGCCTTTAACATTCAGAACATGAAATAATATACAATGCTATATAACGAAACCGATGTCTTGCTGCTTGCAGATGTTATGGAAAACTTCAGGGATGTATGTCTCAATACATACAAATTAGATCCTGCATGGTATTTCAACGCACCTGGGTTGGCTTGGAACGCAATGCTAAAAATTACAAAAGTTGAACTGTCCCTATTGACTGACATCGATATGGTACTCATGGTTGAAAAAGGTATTCGTGGTGGTATTTCACAGTGTTCTCATCGATATGCGAAGGCAAACAATCCCTACATGAAAGACTACGAGAAATCGAAACCAAACAACTACCTCATGTACTTGGATGCAAACAACCTGTATGGGTGGGCAATGTCTGTAAAACTACCATATGCAAACTTTCAGTGGAGCAGTACAGACATCGATGTAATGAAAGTTAGTGACGATTCACCCACAGGCTACATATTAGAAGTTGATTTGGAATATCCTGTAGAACTACACTACGTACACTCTGATCTACCTCTCGCTCCAGAACGTAGAGTCCCACCAGGATCGAAAATGGCAAAGCTTCTGACAACTCTCTACAGCAAAGAAAAGTATGTCGTACACTACAAAGATTTAAAGCTTTATTTGAGTCTGGGTATGAAATTAAAACATGTTTATAGAGTTCTTAGTTTCAGTTAAAGCAATTGGTTGCAACCGTACATTAATCTGAATACCATGGAGCGTACAAAGGCGAAAAATGATTTTGAGAAAGACTTTTTCAAACTAATGAACAACTCAGTTTTTGGAAAAACAATGGAAAATATGAGAAATCGTGTGGACATTCGTTTGGGTACTAAGTCCAAATTAGTGGAAAGATGGGTTAGCAAACCGAACTTTAAGAGTCGAACCATCTTTACAGAAAACCTAGTTGCTGTACATTTTAGTAAGAAAAAACTTTTGTTAAATAAACCTATTTACGTAGGTATGAGTATTCTAGACATATCAAAGACACTGATGTATGATTTCCACTACAATGTAATGAAAGAGAAGTATGGATCTAATATAAAAATGGTGTACACCGATACCGATTCCCTGATATATGACATCAAAACTAAAAACTTCTACGAAGACATGAAACATATAATTGGATTATTTGATACAAGTGACTACCCCAACCCCAACCAATATGGGCTCCCCCACGTAAACAAAAAAGTTCTGGGTAAAATGAAAGATGAACTTAATGGTCAAATCATGCGAGAATTTGTAGGACTACGATCCAAGATGTATGCGAGCAATATAGAAGACAACCATTACATAAAGAGGTCTAAGGGCGTGAAAAAAGCTGTAGTTGAAAATGAAATTACCTTTAGCAACTATAAAGACTGTTTGTTTAGTAACATCGAGCACTATAAAACGATGAATACAATTCGGAGTCCAGCACACAATCTCTACAGCGTAGAACACCATAAAGTGGTACTTTCATCAAAGGACGACAAGCGTTTCGTACTCGAAGACAATATCCGAACCCTAGCATGGGGTCATCATAGAATATGCGAAAACTGTTAAATTTTAAATGTATTTAAGAGAACATACTATGGAAATTCAAGTGTATTGCAGAGAGAAATTTGAAGACCAATTTTTACCTAGACCGTTACGGTGTCTTATTGTAGGACTGTCTGGGTGTGGTTAAAACGAACTTGTTATTGAATTTCATTTACAACAAAGATGGAGTTCCGTTCAAGAATCTATACGTGTTTAGTCGTTCAATAGAACAACCTGCATATGTAGATCTGCGTGAACAATACAGTAGATTAGAAAAAAACCTCAGAAGACACATTGCGTTTTTCTATTCTTTTTGTCAAGATCTCATTTCTATCGATGACTGCAAACCAAACTCACTTGTGGTATTCGATGACTGCCTCCTAGAAGAGCAAACTAAAATCAAAGACTATTTCATTAGAGGACGTCATAAAGGGATTTCTTGTGTCTACCTGAGTCAGAGCTATGGTCGGGTTGATATGCAGGTCATACGAAACAATGTTAATCTGTTGTGTCTGTTTACAATGAACAAGTACTATACAAAGAGAGTGTTCCAGGACTTTGTAGGTTCTGACATGACTTTCAACCAATTTGAGGCTCTCTGTTTTGAGTGTTGGAAAACACCTCATGGATTCATATCTATTAATACTACAGCTAAACCACAAAAAAGGAAATATATGTGCAATTTAAAATGGAAACTAAGTGTTGAATAATACTTCGTTGTAAAACGTACCAGTATAAACGTAATTTGACGTTTAAGTATAAACGTAATTTGACGTTTAAGTATAAACGTAATTTGACGTTTAAGTATAAACGTAATTTGACGTTTAAGTATAAACGTAATTTGACGTTTAAGTATAAACGTAATTTGACGTTTAAGTATAAACGTAATTTGACGTTTAAGTATAAACGTAATTTAACGTTCATAAACGTAATTTGACGTTTAAGTATAAACGTAATTTGACGTTCAAGTATAAACGTAATTTGACGTTTAAGTATAAAACGTAATTTGACGTTTAAGTATAAACGTAATTTGACGTTTAAGTATAAACGTAATTTAACGTTCATAAACGTAATTTGACGTTTAAGTATAAACGTAATTTAACGTTCATAAACGTAATTTGACGTTTAAGTATAAACGTAATTTGACGTTCAAGTATAAACGTAATTTGACGTTTAAGTATAAACGTAATTTGACGTTTAAGTATAAACGTAATTTAACGTTCATAAACGTAATTTGACGTTTAAGTATAAACGTAATTTGACGTTTAAGTATAAACGTAATTTGACGTTCATAAACATGACTTGAAAGATTTGAAGAATAACTCTGTGTCTATTACTATAAGTATACAACATGGCGAATAAACTAGACGCAAAAGAAGCAAGGCGACTTGAAAAAAATTCAGAGTGTCTTGGCTGCAAAGTTCAAACGTGCTGAACAGGATGAATTAAAAAACTTCTCAAACAAAAATACTATATCATCAAATGCTAATGAGATGTCTGCCAATCGTAACATATCAATAACACATGATCGACCGCTCACTGTTTCTAAAGCTAGAAAGTTGGATGAGTTTAAACCGGAAATTACAAAGTGAGTTTGCTCAGACTCATTTCAAAGAGTTAGAAGATGTTCGTGAAAATGAGAAAAAGTACGAACCAATCACCAGAGCCATTAGGGAACAACAACATAGAGAATTGGAAACACAAAAGATACGTAGTCAAAACCGTATGAAACAGTTGGTAAGATTTCAACCTCAAGCATCAGATCGTCGAACGTTTGAGGATGTAGATTACGATGATGAGCCAGAAGTACAACCTCAAGAGCAATCGATGAAACAGTTGATGGATTCTAAAGTAGTAACACTTGGTTCTCTAGGAGCCCGATACCTTCCAAAATCCAACGACAAACAGTTTGGTATTTGGTACGATAAAAATCTAGAGCAGCCGATGATCGGTTCCGAACCGATTACATTTGATTATGATGACATTATATTAGTCAGCTCTCAAAAGAAATACAAAGGGACTGAGGGTCTTTGGAGATTGTTGACGAAAAACAATATAGTAGAGAAGGATCTGTACACCGATGAAGACTGGAACTCTTACAAGGACATATTGGTGAGGACAAACTCGCTTTTCCAAAGAAACAATCCCAAAAGTGGTCGTCCCAAATCAAGTCAAGGGCTAAAGTGGAAACATATGATAAAACCTATTTGGGATGAGTTGGTGAATGGAAAAGTGGGAACAATTGGTTCAGGGTTAAAGGTTTACAATGAAAGTCCGGTCGAATATAGGTACATAAAGAACTTCAAAGACCTCATTGACAGGTTACACTACATTCAAGCTCAGGAAGAAGCTGGGAACAACAACTTTCATAATTAAAAACTGTCTGTGGTTGATTTCCTTCACGATGAAATGGAAGACCTAATTGCTACACCTAAAGGGTTGAAGTACCTAGTCAGATGTTTGTCTGTTTTGCCTGAACATGTTATAGAAGGTAAAGGGCTTTTGATCGACATCATTAACAAGTTACCATTCGAGTTTACATGCGCCCAAGAACTGGAATCTTGATACGTACAACTACTGTGGGCCCGGCACCCAGCTTGACAATAGACTTGCTAGGGGGGATAAGGGAATTAACCCCCTAGATGAAGCTTGTAAGAAGCATGATATATGGTATAGGGATCATAAAAACACAGAAGACAGGTGGGAGGCGGACAAAATATTACAAAAGAAAGCTTGGGAGAGGGTTACCTCAGATGATGCTGACTTGAATGAGCGTATGGTCGGCCTAGCAACAACAGGAGGAATGTGGTTGAAACGTAAACTCGGTATGGGGTTAGGAACTTCAGGATGTATCTACCCATCAGATATATAAAGCAATGAGAGCAAATATTTTTTACCCTATATATAAGAGAGGATATATTAGAACAGTGATCAGTGGTAAAACCAGTGATGGAGAAACTTTATATTGAATTTTCGAGCGGTATAGCAAGAAGTGAGTATAGAACTGCAATACCAGTTTCAGAGCTCAACTTCAATGCACCCAACAACAATACAACATTCAAACTGGATCATGGAGACGCATTTTATGATTCACGCATAATGTACCACATTCAAGGAAAGTATGTGCAAAAATCTGATGGATCTGATTATGAAACTAACTCTACCGTCAAACTGGTAGACAACTTCGCGGCCTTCTTGTTTTCAAGAATAGAGCTGAGGAAACACAATACATTGATCGACACAGTAGAACTCCCCGGCATCACCAGCACTATAAAGGGGATTGTTAGTTACAGTAACACTGAAAAAACAAACACTGTCAAGTAGTGGTTTCTCATCATCGTTTACAGGAGGTGGGAAGTTTGAGGCACTCGGCACACTTGGGCATTTAGGATTAGGGTTCTTTGACCACCTACGTTACCCAATGTACAAGGGAGGTTTTGAAATCACATTTACTAGGAATGAAGATAATGATGCGTTGTTTCACTGGAAAGGGGCAGGGTCCACAGCAACGGATCCTGGCGATGGGAAAATTGTGATACAGTCGTTTGTGTTACGAGTCCCCATAGTCGATTATACCAGCACTTCCAAAATCCAGTTAATTGATGGTTTGAAACATCTGAGTGACAAGGATGCTTTAGTCTACAACTTCTTTCAATGGCAATGCATCGACAAAAGAGGGGTGTTCGGTTCATCGTTCAGCTTCGATATTACAAGTGTTTACAGAAATGTGTTACAATCCTAGATTTGTTATAATCGCACTTCAGACAAACAGAACAAACACCCAGGCAAAAAGATCCTATTAGATTTGACAGCTGCAACATCAAAAATGTGTCTGTGAAAATTAATGGAGAAAGGTACCCTCAGGAATTGCAGAATTTTGATATTACTAATGGTATATACAGGATCATGTACGATCAGTACCTAGGGTTCCGAAAAATAAACTTCGGAGACAATAACGTGTTAGTAAACCTGAAAGAATTTATTGATAACTCACCTTTGGTTGTAATTGACACACATCTACATCAACCAACAACAGACAGATCTCGAAGTGACATTCAGATTGAATTAGATTTTGTAAAAGCTATTGCATCTCCACAGGGGAGCAGCGGCACCACAGCATATGTTGTCGTTGTATCTGAGGCACATTTCTCATATGACATTACTCGAAACATAATCAAATTCCTGTAAAAACAAATAAAAAAAACAAGAAAAAAAAACAAAAAAAAGTAAAATAAAATAAAAATTTTTTTTCATTAGGAGGGGGCAATTATTGTTTTCATGTCAGTGTTTTGTATATAAGAAAGCGTATAGAATGGAAAGTCAGCATAATTATACAGTTCGGCTATCCGAAGCTCAAAAGCGTAAGCTTCGTACAGCGTACAAAAGACGGAAACCTACAGTAGTCAGATTATCTAATGAACAGCTGTCTCACGGAAGTGATCGTATACTTCTTTCTGGAGAGCAACACAAAGCCGTTTCTAGAGCCGTTAAGAACAAAAAAGGTTTACAATTGCTTCTAAGTTACAACCAACTCGTATTTAATAAACAAGGAGGGTTTTTGAAGGAAATTATGGGAATGGTGGATTCGTCAGTTCCTGGAGGTAAACGTTTCATCTTTCCATTAATAAGAAGAAAGGTGGCTCCTTTACTGAGAGAAAAATTTATACCTTGGTTAAAGAGTTTAGTCGATGAGGAGTTAGACACCATTATTGAAAAAGATCCTACGGGTAGAGGGTTGAAACGACGTATTGGTCGGAAGCTTGATGCATTGTTGTCTGTGAATAAAAAAAAGAGATCTTCCGCTGTCTCTTGGTAAAATAGAAAAAATTAGCAGGTATATTAAACATTAATGAGTTTAGAGGTGTTTTTATGCGACAGTTACTTCCAGACAAACCTACAAATATCGTACGTGGTATTGTAAATCTTGGTGACCTTTTATCTGGTGGTACTCACTGGACGTGTTATGTGAAACGTGGTGAAAAGAAATTCTATTTTGATTCATATGGCGATGTCAATCCTCCAATAGAAGTAGTCAGGTATTTGGGGTCAAAAGAGTTGGTTTATAACTCAGAGCGTATTCAGGGGTTTGAAGATCCTCCTATCTGTGGACATCTGTGCCTGGAGGTTCTACGACGAGATTCAGCTGGTGAGGACTGGGAACATATTCTTCGTAATATAAGAAACAATAAGTCAAAGTTCAATTGAGTGAATTAGAAGGCAAGATATACATCATGCAGAAAAAATTCAACAACGAAATAAAGCAATATATGGAAAGAGGTTTTGAAGACTTCCATGATGGTAGCAACTTCATCTAAAACTTGTATAGAATTATAAGTATATAAAAAACTGCAACCATGCCATTACTCAAACTAACTGGAACTGAGTCTGTACTGACTCTCCATCTAGAAACACCCCATCCACTTGGATCCAAACGCAGAGTATTATATGGCTCTTGTTGGATTTTACTCTGAGAACAACATATACAACTTGTTGCAACATGCAAAAGTCTATTTTTGGGACTTGGAAATACATTTCATTCCGAAACCACTGATACTTCAATGCGGTTACTGGACCATTGAAAAAACTTGAAAAGAGTTTCAGAGATTACATACAATCGTTGAATCTTAGTGTAAATTCTAACGATTTTAAGATCTTTAAAGATGTTGACAAAATATCAATTAATTCTCCAATTAAATTCTACTTGGATAAAACCGTTAGTGATCTCTTAGGTTTTGAAAAATCGGATGCAACAAACTTACAAAAAAGAATCGTCTTACTTCAACTCAAATGAAAATGTAATTGCATCGAATCCACCGAATCTCAGAGCCGTTGATGTCATCGAGATACACTGCAATATTGTCAACAACAGTCTTGTCAATCATGATGTTCACTCTCACAAACATTTGGAGACAGCAATCCTCTACTCCTTTTCCCCTAATGTACCACACGGCTACAAAATATCTCAATCACCTCAAGAAAAACACTACATACCTCTTCGGAGCGGTTTACGAAAGATTCAACAGATCACAATCACACTTGTAGACCAAAACAACCAACTGCTCCAGAACAACCATGTAAACAACATCGTCTATTTAGATCTGATCAGTAAATCACAAACACATACATACTCACAATTGTGGTAAATAAAAACGCGTGGTGTCTGCGCGGTGGCGGGACAGCGATGACATGCGTGGTGATTCGCGCGGCGCGGTTCTGACCACCCGTACTCACACTCTTAGTCGCTCTCTAACAATTCTGTCCCAGATTCGGTCTCACACGGTTTGTCCCAGAACCGGTCTCGGGTGCGTTGTCCCAGGAACGGCCAAAGTATACTACTCCTATGTTCAACAATAACATTTACTATTTATATATAAAACGTAATTAATACATTTTTCTTGGTCAAACATACAGATTTTTGTTCATTCAAACAAACAATATATATTGTATGGATTTTTCTTAAGCCCTCTGCCAATTACCTGTACATTTATATGTATAAATAATCAATATATGAATAAAATCTCAAGCTATTTTTAATTACTTTATATATGAATAAATTACTCTATGTATGTTTAACTATTCTATGTATGAATAAACTACTCTATATATCTATTAATACTCATTAAATAAATAAATACTCTATTGTATGTATAAATATTCTATGTATGCATAAATATTAAATGAACGAATAAATTCCTCAATGTTTGTATACTGTATGTATTTTTCCGCTGATATAATCACAGCAGTTTTATTTGTAATCGTTATGGTGTTTTTATATTACGTTAGATCTTGTAGAACTCTTTTTCAATAAATAAATTTGTAAAAACAATTACACATAGATTTGTGTAAAAAAGGGTAATACTCCATTCAATAATACCCTTTTTACACAAATCTATGTATATCTGTTTTTTATTTATTTTTTTAAAAAAAATGTTCTACTACATAAAATTTATTATAAAACACCATAAGGATTACAAAAAAAACTGGTGTGATTAGATTGCCGGGAAAATCGTAATACATAAATAGACATGAACATACACGTAAAACCCAAATCATATCTATTTAAAATCACAAAGTCAAAAAGTATATATTAGATTCGTTAGATTTTAACGTGTGTTGTTATTCTAATTTATGCCCTTCTCAATAAATATATGACATTCAGTGGAATGTGTTCAGTCAATCTTTCATCACACATAAGAAATACAGGATTCATACTAGGCGCTAAATCGTGAACTGCATCCAGATGTTTCCAGAAGCCATAGTATAATCCAATGGTCGATAACTGGCAGTTTACTCTCAGAATGCCGCTGTAAATTCTCTATTCTCGAACAGCTCTACCTTTACAATAGCTTAAAGGCTAAAGTGGCCGAGAAATAATATACTGGAACTTTTCTTTATCACAATAGTTTGTGTCACTAGGGAAAACCCTTACCCTACTTCGTTCCTCTTTTATCTATGTGACTTATTTCTATCTTCATATCAAATTAAATGCCAACATTTTAGAGCAATACATTCGAGGATTAAAACATTTTTAATAATATATAGGGAATTTATATTTAGGTATTGTATATAACGTATTTATTCTTGAAATTGTGCGAAGTAATGATGTATTTACAAATAACCCTGTAGAAAAATTAACTCCACAAATATTTCGTACAATTCAGGTAAAAGCATTTGTTCATGCTTGTTTTTTATGTACTGAAATATGCAATAGTAACGCCATGTATACGTCTGGAAGTGAGTATTGTTTTTCAAAACATTAAAACATTACACCGCGTAAGTATTACACCTCCTTTTTACCTATATTGTTTATTTTCTTACGTCCCAAACATCAGGCCTTATGATCTACAGTATTATTCACTGATATATGGTAGTATGCGGGCACATTCTTGGCTTTCTGCGGATATCCATGGTTTTGTAAGAAGCCATGTTGTTTAGTTGCACATTAGAGTAACTATTGAATTTATGTAAGACTTTTAAGCTAGTTTTCGTTATTTAAAATCTTTGAATGACATAACAAACTTGATTTTAACATATCATGGTTTTTTTTCTTATAGCTGAACGTTTTGGAGCTATCACTGTTTTTACAAAAACTTAAGATAATGGTTCTAATTAGCTCTAAAGTAGCCATAAAATTTAATAGATGAGAGTATGGAGATATTTTTGATGCAGCTTGTTTACCATGCGTAAAATACGTACTAAAAAATACTATGTGTAATGAAATTCATGTTTAATCCATTTATCAACTAGGCTGAACAATACATTTTAAAATCTGTTAAAACGAATTTCTTACACTCCCGCATATAATGCGATAGCATTAGAGAAAAATCATGCAATATTTCAGCTAAAACCTAACTGATTCCGATATACTCGTACAATAGTATTTCAATAACTAACATTCTAATTATAAGTATGTATTTACGTATCATATTAGAAAAGTTTATATAACCTACTTATAAAATATTGTAACGTAAATAAAGTTGTATTATATGTATCCATTGAAACAGCCTCTAACAAATTCACAGAAATTAGAATAAAATCCAACTTTTCCAAACAATTGTTATTTGACTTACTTTTGTCATAAAAATTAATGTTTTTTTTTCTAACAAATATATTTGAAATAATATGATAATTGAGTATAAAACGTTTACTTATAATAATTTTCCATGATAAAAAAATAAAGGATTAATTCATTGTTATCGTTGTATGCAGTCTATTCATATTAAATTGTGTCTAATAAGGATAGAATAATGATTTGTAAATAAGGGAAGTTCTATAGCATATAATTTTAGTAACTATCATAGGATTTTATATCAGGATTCTGTGAACTAAAGTGGAACCAGCAGAGTCGTATTTAGAATAAAAAATGATTATTTTTCTAAGTCTTTAATATATGTTAATATCGTTTAAAAACATGTGCATATGTAAATAAATATCATATGTAAGGTTTTTAGAACATCATTTTTTTCAAGGATATAAGCTATAGTTAGAACATAGAAAGAGAAATGTACTCTTAGAACGTCACAGATTAAACTAGTATGAGAGAAGCTCACATCATCAAGCTCTTACGAATTACTTTTCCTTACTCTTTGTTTAGAAAATATCACCAAGCATTCTATTACTTGACAGGTTTTCTTAATCACGGAAGCAGGTGTGATCCTGCATGCTGGCACAATTTCCTGTCTCCTTCCGCATGACTGCCTTGTCTTATTCAAGCCCGTAAGTAAGATGAAAATAAATCTCTTTCTGAGAATAGAGCTCTTGAAGAGTAGTTCAATAAATAATACTTTAAAAAACAAAAAATCACGCTTTTATAGCTAAGCAAACTAAAAATTGAAAATCATTTTTAATTAAAAAGAGTTTATACTATGGTAGTATAAGGCAAAACAATCATTCATAGTCAATCAATCCACCCCCCCCCCCAGAGTAAAAAGCGTGGGGTGCATTTTACTACATTTCATAAGTCTCCTCTCAAAGATAATTACAGATAGAATGATTGTAATATTTAATATATCAAGCACCCCACGCTTTTCACTCTAAATTAATTTATTCTGTTAATAACTTAAATTTTATTATAATTTAATTTTGTGGTAATTGACTATGAGTGATTGTTTTGCCTTAAAACATTGAATCGCAAAAAATACTTGCTCCGCCGGGACTCGAACCGGGATCTCTTACTTGCCGGGTGAATGTGCTACCATTACACCACAGAGCCCTCACTTTTTCCGATTTAATTATTTTGTATTTGGCTGTATCTGTCACATATGCGTTTAAATAAGCAAACTAACATATTATCGGAAGACCTAATACGTGTCAAATGACTTTATATTACATTAAATAGTATAAATGTCAATAGCCTTATTTAATTTCAATAAACATTGAATCGCAAAAAGTACTTGCTCCGCCGAGACTCGAACCCGGATTTCTCACTTGCTGGGTGAATGTGCTACCGTTACACCACAGAGCCTTCACTTTTTCTCTGATATATATATATATATATATATACAGGGTGTTCTGAAAAAAGGTGCCCATAAGTCAGGGCGTGGTTCCTCACATCAAAATAAGAAAAAAAGGTCTAATTAACATAGGTCCGAAAATGCTTAGTTACCAAGTTATACAGGGTGAAAGATTTCGTCTGAATTTCAGTTCCCCTGCTGCAACGAAGCCCTACGGGTATTTTTTGGCTGTTAATTAAGATGTACAATTTAGCGTACTTTATGTAAAATGGACTGAAAAATTGAATAAAACCGTTTCCAGACCTGTAGCTACAGTACTTTTTAAGATATGTGACGAAATACGCGAAACTTGGTCCCGAAAAACAAGTTACATTTAGGTTTGAAGCAGATTTACTATGTTAAATGTACAATAAACACAAAATATTTTTTCACGGTACTTGTAGAAAATTTAATTTCGAAGAGAAATATGTAAAATAAGTCTATAATAGACAAACGCAAACTTTAAAAAATAATCCTTAATTACATACAAAACGCATGAAAAATAGACAAAATCTGTTAAGCTCTCTACAAATGTAATATTGAAATTAAAACAGCTGTTTTATTAAAACAAATTAATGAGTTACTATAATTTTTATCAAGTAAATATTTTTAACAATCATACATTATAATACATAAAAACGTTATCTGAATTATCATTCAACAAAAAAGTTACACTTGTCCTAAAAAACTAACCACGTCACAGTAGATGTTCAAAATGTTTCCCTCATTCAAAATACAAGCATCCAGCCGTCTTCTCATAGACTGCCGAACTCTTTCGAAGATCCCAGGTGTCTCACGTATCCTTTGAATCCCGTTAACAATCCTTATTCGCAACTCTTCTATGGTATCCACAGGCGAGTCGTAGACAAGCGTCTTTAAATGTCCCCATAAGAAAAAGTCTAGAGGATTGAGGTCAGGTGACCTTGCAGGCCATGCTACTGGGGCTCCTCGACCAATCCATCTGTTTGGATATGCTTCATTTAAAAATTCTCTTACTTGTAATGTGTAATGAGCTGGAGCTCCATCGTGCATGAACCACATGTTGTTGCGTGTGTATAGTGGCACATCTTCGAGTAACTCATTCAGATTAGTCGTCAAGAAATGTAAATAATTTTCACCATTGAGGGTATCTGGTAAAAAACTAATAAAAATTTTATCACCCAGAATAGCAGCCCATACGTTTATAGAAAACTGATATTGGTAACGGTTCTCTGAAATAGCACGTGGATTTTCAATTGCCCACATGTGAGTATTGTGGGTGTTAAGAATAGCCATTCTTGAAAATTTTGCTTCATCAGTAAAGATAATGTAATTTTAAAAATGTGGATTTCTGCACCTTTGGATAAGCCATTGGCATAGCTGAACACGAGGAAAGTAATCTCGAGGCAAAAGAGCCTGGACCCTTTGATAGTGATAAGAATGCAACTGCTGCTCGTGTTAAAATCTTCCAGACAATTGAATTACTAACACCGAAATCCAAGGCTAGTTCTCTAGTACTTCTTCCAGGATGATTCTCTATTTCGTCCAACACGCCCTCCTCCAATTCAGCTGTACACGTTGTACGTGGCCGTCCTGATCTACCAACTTTTCCAGATTTAAAGGTTCCCGTCTCGCTTAGCCTTCTATGAATGGAAGAAAACATTTTATGAGTCGGTAACTGTCTATGAGGAAAATGTTCCTGATAGAGTCGTCTAGCCTGACGACTGTTGCAATGTGCAAGACCGTACATTAAATGCATGTCTGCCATTTCACCATTAGTGTACATAATATTCATATTACCTGCCATGATGAATAAGATATTATTAGCTATCAAAAATTAACTTCAACGGCACTCGCACTAACTTGTATTAAAGTACAGATCAACACACGCACTTAATGAGCAATGGAAAAATAGCTGCTTGTAATGTTTATTTAAATTATTATAAACAATGTTACATTGTTAAAACATATGTTTTAAATAGAAATTATTTTGTTTCTCAAATCAAATATTTTAATAAAACAGCTGTTTTAATTTCAATATTACATTTGTAGAGAGCTTAACAGATTTTGTCTATTTTTCATGCGTTTTGTATGTAATTAAGGATTATTTTTTAAAGTTTGCGTTTGTCTATTATAGACTTATTTTACATCTTTCTCTTCGAAATTAAATTTTCTACAAGTACCGTGAAAAAATATTTGGTGTTTATTGTACATTTAACATAGTAAACCTGCTTCAAACCTAAATGTAACTTGTTTTTCGGGACCAAGTTTCGCGTATTTCGTCACATATCTTAAAAATTACTGTAGCTACAGGTCTGGAAACGGTTTTATTCAATTTTTCAGTTCATTTTACATAAAGTACGCTAAATTGTACATCTTAATTAACAGCCAAAAAATACCCGTAGGGCTTCGTTGCAGCAGGGGAACTGAAATTCAGACGAAATCTTTCACCCTGTATAACTTGGTAACTAAGCATTTTCGGACCTATGTTAATTAGACCTTTTTTTTCTTATTTTGATGTGAGGAATCACGCCCTGACTTATGGGCACCTTTTTTCAGAACACCCTGTATATATAAAACATACGCATACATAATAAAACTAATGGTTATTGTAGTTCAGACTTGAATATACCCATATTTTGGTACTTTTATTATTTAATTTATTAGCTATACGTCTTCGGTAATGTGTAAAATAACTAAACTGTATTTGTTCAACTTTATTTTATAGTAAATAAAATTTTAATTGCAAGAAAAATTTGGAATATTGTCGAAATGGAATTAGTTAAAAAAACACTAAAAGGCTTTGTCTGATAAAAATACTATGTATGTTTCTCTAAAGCAAAAACTCAAATTAGTATGTAATGTATACTAAACAAAGAACATGCATAGATCGTGTACTTAGAGATCTGGCTGTCAAGGAAACCACTGGAAATGGCAGAGACTAGATGACTACTATAATGAGTGATGTGAATAAAATCGAGTAGCTACTTGCAAGTAGGCACTCGCAACGAGGGGAGTGTCCACTCGCAGTCTCGAGTCACATTTATATTTCGTGTGAATAAACTTGGTTTGTTGAAAAGCGAGTGCCTACTCCCAGAGTCACATACTGGCGAGTGGGCACTCGCCTGTAAACGGGAGGGGGGTGTGACCTTGGACAAGTCGTAACGTGAAAGACAGCTGCGCGTCTTTCTGTATCCTCTTTCCCTTCACTCCAGTTCTGCACGTAGAGGAGACCAGTAGTTGTGTTGTGTACTGTGCTTGGTATATGTTTAAATTTTCAAGTAGTCATGGGGGAGTCAAATAATGAAGTAAATTGGGACTTAAGTGAAAACCAGGCAAAATTTGTAAAGATTCTGAAACAGTTTCCAGTTATTTTAGAGAAATCTATGATTCCAGAGTGCAAAAGAAAGCGCTCGTGCGCAATGCTTGAAATAAAGAAGCTAGTGGAAGCGGAATTTAAAAGTATGCATGACAGAAAGCCAGCTTTGGAAAAAAATTCAAAATATGAAGGCACGAATTAAGAAGAAGGCCGACGTTAATAGGACAGGAAATAAAAAGGTCGTTTTAAAATCATGGGAAGAAGAGTTTCTGAATTTCATGGAAGCCGATTCCAATCCTTCAATTGTAAGAATGGCAGGAGGAATGGCAGCAGGTGTAAAACCCTTAACTTCGCTTGCAAATGAGGAATCTGATGGAGATTTTAGTGATGAAGAGGAAATGGAAGAAGTATGCCTATTGCAATCCGCTAAAAAACGAAAAATTGAAACGGATGCTTCAACTTCTGTACAAACATCACACAGTAAGAAGAGGAGCAATTTACCAGAAACTGAAGAGACAAAACAACTTTCAACTCCAAATTTGCAGCGTTTGGTCCTGCTCGAGCAGTTGAAGTATTTCAGAAAATCTCAGCAGTTACTTGACATGAAATTAAAGCGAGAGATGCTAAAGGCGGCTAACAATGTCGAAACCCACAAAACAAACCAAAATGATGGACCAAATGATGATTTAAGTGGCGTAATGTTAATGAGTTTGTTTCCAGGAACAGATTAATTAAATTCCCTCTACTGAGGAAACTAATACTTATATTTAATAAATAAATAAATGCTTCCTTATCCTTTATCCTAAAAAAAAAAAAAAAAAAAAAAAAATATATATATATATATAGGTACGGGCGTCTGTGTGCCTGGGCCCGTCTGTGCCAGTAAGGCAGCGTCCTAGCTGGGCGGCAAACGCGGCGCGCGTTGGCGCGTCCGACGCGGCACACACCGCGCGCCCAGCTAGGCCACCCTCATGCCCCATCATATTTTTGCTGCCGCGCCGGACGCCGCGTTTGCCGCCCAGCTAGGAAGCCGCCTTACTGGCACAGACGGGCCCAGGCACACAGACGCCCGTACCTATAAATTTTTTATTTATTTATTTTTTTTTATTTTAGGATAAAGGATAAGGAAGCATTTATTTATTTATCAAATATAAGTATTAGTTTCCTCAGTAGAGGGAATTTAATTACTCTGTTCCTGGAAACAAACTCTTAACATTAATGACAAGTCTTACAGAACTTTTTAAATGTTGCTGGTAGATTACATTTGCCAGTTGCATTCTTCTAGCTTGTCCCAATCGCCTTATTTGGCACTCTCCGTAGTGAGGAATTTCATCTTCAAAATTGTTTTCTTCGCCAGGCTGTTCAGCGACGGCTTCAAAATCTTCATCATTTAGGCGTTTCGCTGTGTTGTGTAAAATAAAACAGCAAATAATAAAGGATGGAATGTTCTCCAACTTAATTCTTAATTTGTGTTGGAGGATAGGGAATCGCTGTTTCATCTGACCAAAAACATCTTTCAATAGTAACTCGTTCTTTGGTCAAACATCTGTTAAAAGACACTTGAACAGGTGTTGCAGGTGGGGAAAACGGCGTCATTAACCATGGGGCGATCCCGTATCCTGAGTCTGCAATTAACAGCGATTCCCCCACATTTCTTTCCATTACACGGTAAACATCTGAATTTTTCCAAATTCTGGAATCGTGAACGGAGCCAGGCCAAGAAGCATCGACACTGGTAAACTCTTCTAATCCATTGCAAGTAGCCTGAACGTTAACACTTGCAAATCGTTTTCTGTTGATATACTCATCCCCGTGTAAAAACGGCTTTACAATGGGGATTTGAGTGCAATCAATTGCACCTATTGAATTCGGGAAACTGTAGTTTGTTTGCCACTTGGCTTTCTCCACTTCCATTTCTTCTTCGGTTGTCGGAAACTTAATCCATACATCAGCCTTGTTTAGAACTGCAGTCCTAACTGAAGAAATTGTCTTGGATACAGTTGATCTGTGGACTCCGATGTCCTCTCCTACTCCAAATTGAAAGCCTGGGTCACCCAAATACCGTAGAAACACTTTCATTCGGTTAACGTTTGTTAAGGGCAGTCTGACATGAAAAAAAATTTTTTTTGGGGAATTTTGGTTTTTTATTTATTAATATTCTTTAGAATTTTCTCTTTAAAATGGTATATAATATACCTTATTACTATAATATTAACCTTATATAAAAAATATATATATAAAGGCTTGCAACTGTTGTTTGGCGTTGAGCACCACTCCTTATAGTAAACAACAATCTATAAAATAGATATTAATTGGTTTTGTTATGTTGGTACTGTTTTGCTTTTAGTCTGGTTTTAGCTGATATCACACACTGTCAGCAATATGACAGATGTCATCTGTTGTTATTATTTTATGTTGGAGGTTATTGTGAAGTTTTGAAATACTGTGTTTTGTGATTTGCAAGTTTCCCTGTTGTTTTTATTTGTAAAGGAGTTTATTGTAATTGAATGTAGATTAAAATGGGTAATAAGAAGAGAGTAGGAACTAAGAAACTATGTTACAAGAAGAAGACTGTTGTTCGTAGCAAGAAAACAGTAGTAACTTCAGGTAATGAAGAGGATAGGCCTAGAACACCCAAAGTTGTTTCCACATCCAATGAGAAATTGAGCCCTAACCTAGCCTGCTATGATAATTCAACTGATACCTTACAGTATGACATAGTAAACATTGTACAGCTAGAATCAGTTTTGAAAGATGTTGCAGTGTGTAGGGTTTGTCATGGCAACCTATCATTTAGTCGAAAACCATTAGCAGGGCTCGCAGTACAAATTTCCGTCTCCTGTAGCTGTGGCATGACAAAAGCTTTTGACAACTGTCCCAAAGCAACAGATATTAGGCCTAGGCCTATTGAGGCACCAAGCAAAAGTTCACAATGCTACTATGACTTGAACCTAAGGTTAGTATACGGCTTGCGTGTAATAGGAAAGGGCTATACTGCTGCCCAAACTCTTTGCGGCATGATGAATTTACCCGCTCCGCCCAGCAAGTTCAATCAACATGAACAGTTTTTGTCCAGCCATGTAGAAAGTGTGTGTGAAAACTCTATGAAGAGAGCAGTGACAGAAGCAGTTATTGAAAATGGAAATTCTAATGACTTATGTGTTGCGGTTGACGGAAGCTGGCAAAAGCGAGGCCACACCTCGCTAAATGGCGTTGTCACAATTACTTCAGCAGATACGGGTAAAGTAATAGATATTTATTCAATGTCAAAATACTGTAACTGCCCTCAGAGAACAAGCAACCAACACTTAGAAATATGCAAGGCAAATTATGTAGGTAGCAGTGGAGGTATGGAAGCTGAAGGTGCGACTGCAATGTTCAAAAGATCCGAGACTAAATACGGTGTTCGCTATGTGGAGTACCTTGGAGATGGTGACTCCAATGGCTATGCAGCAGTTGTGGCAGAAGCACCATATGGCCCAGATGTGTCCATTCAGAAGTTGGAATGTGTAGGACACGTCCAGAAGAGGATGGGGACAAGAATAAGGGACTTTATCATGAAAAATAAAGGCTTGAAGCTTTCTGACGGAAAATCTCTTTCTGGGAAAGGTAGGCTAACAGGGAAGGCGATCCAACAAATCCAAATATACTATGGACTAGCCATCCGTAGGAATACACACAGCGTGGAAGCCATGAGGCGAGCAGTTTGGGCGTTGTACTGTCATGTTCAGTCTACTAACGATACGCCTTTACATATTTTATGCCCAGACACCGAAGACACATGGTGTAAGTATAACAAAGCCGCCAAAGAAAAAACTAAATATGACCACAGCCAGCATTTTCACCTCTCACCTGTTCTAATGAAAGCAATCAAACCTATTTTTAAATCTTTGTGCAGCCTAGAACTACTCAGAAAATGTCTCAAAGGAAAATCTCAAAATCCTAATGAGTCTATGAATAATGTCATTTGGGCTCGGCTCCCTAAACGCACCTTTGTTACACTAGGTGCTCTTGGGCTAGGTGTCTATGAGGCAGTCCTATCATTCAATGATGGGTACAGCTCCAAAGTGAAAGTTTTAGAGCACATTGGGCTAGAACCAGGACTGAATATGCGGTTAGCTTTAAAACGTCTCGACACCCAGCGGATTCGCAAAGCAGATAAAGCGGCTACCGACATTGAAAAAAAAATCAGGCAATCAAGGACTTTAGCCAAAAGGAAGCTGGAGGATCTGTATCAAGAAGCAGAGGATCCAGACAACCCTTCCTACAGTGCAGGCCATCATTAAACCAAGGTATGAGTCCAAAATATGCTACCTTCTTGCTTTTTCTTGATTTGCCGAAACTTGTTATTTTTTAACTTTGGGGCCCTATAACTCAAAAACTACTAGGCCTACCCCAGTCAAATTTTTATACAGTATTCTACTTACTATTGCCTAGTTCCCCTCATGGGAATTTATAAATATCTCTTGTCAATGAGGCACAGTAAACATTTTTACTTATAAAAAAAGTTAGTTAAAAACAATAAATTATAAAAAAATTATAACTTTTTAATTTTTTTTTCAAATTTAAAAACCTCATGATAAGACCTAGATTATAAGCTATTTAATAAGTAAAATAAAAATCAGGACTCTATCTATAACCATTACAGAGATATAGGTTCCCAAGTTAACATTATGTTCTTATGGAGGTCGGACTGCCGGCTCCACCGCGACGTTCTTCATCTTCTCCCAAAAAATGTTCGGTTAACCACAAAACACTCTCCCTACTAAATCTGTAAAGCGAACGATAGTCGTCCTCACGCGATTCTCTTCTGACTTTGTAAATTTTTCGAGCTCTAACTGGCATACATTCAGCCATAACTGAAGCGTGTGCACTCAGGGGTGGCGAGTCTGCTACTGAGGAGACTCACTTGTTTGAGAGTAGGCACTCGATGTAGCGAGTAGGCTTTGGTTTTTATTCACCTCAAAACAAGAGTGTCTACTCGGAGTCACATACCGCCTCATCGTTGGAGAGTAGGCACTCGTGGGTGAGTCGAGTCGGCTGGTTTTATTCACCTGACGGTCGAGTGGGCGCTCGCAAAAAACGATATTGGAGTAGACACTCGCCGAGTCAAGCTTTTATTCACATGACTGAATATTACTATATTAAGAGAGTCAAGCACATCCGAGAATACCGAAACGAATGAAGCCTTGAACGCTAGGTTAGTGCAGATTTAATGGAGACTTGAACGCTGGGTTAGCGCAGATTTAATGGAGACTTGAACGCTGGGTTAGCGCAGATCGCGCGCTAGCTCTATCACAGAGGGTCTATATAAGAATTTATTAATCCTGGCGGTCCTTATAAGGATAATGGAAAACTATGATCAAATTATTGCATTGTCATCGGTCCTTGATACGTATGCAATTACGTATGCCTTGATAAGTTTCACATTAATCAGACTTCTGGAAATTGGTGAAAATTATGCTCAAAGATTCCGTTACATAGATACAACCGATGCTTATAAAAGCGTGTTAAAAAAGTAAATAATTACCAACAATAATTACCTGGAACCAGACGCTTAATTGTAAAATACCACCAAAGAAAAGAATAAATGACACAATAACAACACTCTTAGACCTTCAATATCACAACGAATACGTCATCATCATAGACGTAGAGGCATTAAAGAAGAAGATCTGAATATAACAGAATTAAGCGATTTTTGTACCATCTTCAATTGTATTTACGGTAATATAAGTAATATAAGTTGCTTTCTATAGGTTTCACTATCCAATATAAAACATATGTTTGTGTTGTAAAAGTACATATAAGGTAGGTGTGAAGTGGTGTGAAGTGTTGATTCAATGTTAATGTTGAGTTTAGCTCCATTTAATTTTCTGCTCAATGCAGCATCTGAATCTAACACGTTCTAAAACGCTGTATACGTTTCCAGGCTTTAGGAGTTATGTCTGTGACAGTGTTGGATTCCACATATTGCACTGAGCGGAAGGTAAAATGGAGCTGAAACTAACATTGGCGTTATAAAAGTGATTAATAACTATGTACAGACGACTCACTGTTAATGTACTCACCAACTTTAATAATATTCTCTTTGGTAGACCACCAGACAGTTGAATACGTCAGCTTATCGTATATACGAGTATTTGAAAGCTTTAATTTTGTCTACGATTTTATTGAGATTAAAATTATAATAATAGAATAGCTTCATATAAACAAAATTATTAAATGGGCTATTATGAGTTCTGTAAAATATTTAATATACTTTCATTGAACATATTCTCTATTTATAAATACAACAAACGAATTATGTATACCTGTTACTCTATATTTATTTACTATTGTAATAAGATTGGAATGTTTTAATGTATTTATAGTCATGTCCGATTATATGTTTCTTTAAATTTATATCCGTTCAAAATGAAGGATTTACGAGTTTAAAGGGTTTGATCATGAGTAATCAGTTATTTAGATTTTATAACAATCTTAACAAGCAGAAGGCTCTAAATATTTCGTAAGCCACTCAAAGCTGTAGGCTTTGAGGAATGGGAACGTTAATAACCCCGGCCAGGTCAATATTGACTAATACAATGACGTCATTACCGATGTTTAAGATTAGTTTACAAACTTCACATGGTACTGTCAGTTAACAGTAATAAGTTATTCTATCGAACATCATAACCCTGCCCTGGTCAATACTGACTAAGTACAGGAATATCATTAAACCTGAGTCCGCACTGAGCTGTTGATTATTTGACAAGTATATCTTACCTTGGGCAAACAAACAGCGAGTGTTCTCGGAGTTTCTGTATATATTTGGGTTGCTAAATCTAGGTCATAGTTTACTGTCTAGATATAATTGATAACAGAAGAACTTTGAAAACAGTAAAACATGTAACACTTGTTCACTATGACTCCCATGTGTCAAAAACCATATAGATTTAAGAGAAAGTTTTGTTAGTATAGTTGAAGACAACAAATTTACCACAACTCTTAAACAAAACCTTTTATTGAAAAACAACGGGTTCTGCGTCTAAAACGGGATAAAATATAAAAATTTAGATACTTTGAAAAAAAAAAAACGAAAAATGTCTACTCTATCATTCTTGATAACTCAGTAAATTCCTATTGAACTGTTATTTTTTTACAATGCAGGTGTAAAGCGAGGCGCTTTTCCTACCATCCCGCCTATCTTCCATTATTTAAATCTTGGTAAGAGTTTTGGAGGGTTTTAATTGCTTAACTACTCAATTTGTGGAAATTTATTAGCTCATATTACAATGTAGAATTAAACTAAATATTTTTAATTTTCCACCTTTTTACAATTTTCCATATTTTTTTTGATATTTTATTTTCTTATTGTTAAAATAGAATGCCACGTTATCTGTGGTTAATTACAGATTTTTTACCGAATACACGCAAAGAAGGGCGCGCAGATTTTATTTAGTAAGTTTTATTATTCAAAGGTCGTAAACATAATTCCATATTTTGTTGTAACCTGTGCTTAAACAGAATAAAGTAAAGCGCCAAAAAAATTTTTAAATGAGGAATTAACGTATTTTTAACAATAACTTTAAGCACACAAACATGAACGTCAGAAACACATTACTCGAAATTACCTGCCGTATTAAATGATCTATAACGTACCTACATACATCATCGTAATATACCGGCTAAGGGAAACATACAATTAATTACAGGCTCCGTTATTACTGTGTTGAGGTTCTTACTGCAGTAATTCATTTGATAGCTTCACTAAATCAACTCCACTTAGAGTGAACCACGTCATAATATTAAAATATACAAAGACATTTACGATCGACTAAAATGTTTGGGAAGCTTCAACTACTAAGATTCTATTTGCAAATGGGCATTTTAGATACATTTTGGGTAATTTAATAGAAAAATTTGACCATAAAAATATAGCAAAGATGCTACAAAATGTAAATTTTGTAATGGTTTTACAAATTACAAAGTTTCACTTCTATAGATATCTAAAATGTCTATGTTCACTAAATACATATCCCTAAAGTAGCTATTACTATTTAATTTTACTTTACCACTTCTTAAAAAAGTACATCTTAGTCAAATGTATTGGATTGGTCAAACTAATACCTACAACTAAGTCTTCATGTGTCTAATAAACATCTCATAGCTACTTCAACACATTTTAAATTATATTAATACGATAGTATTTGGTATTCCCTAAACTGTACCTAAACCTTTGTGAGATTTATAATAATACATAACTAACCAGTTGAGGGTTCTACCACAATGACTACACTAAGTGTTCTATGTATCATGTTTATGCCAGTAAACAGAGTGTGTATGATGATTGTAACTCCGCAGATTTTTTGTAAAACTGGCTTATGTAAAGGGCTGTCGGTACGTTATCCAGTAAAAATCAAATTAATTACACGTAGTTTCAAGTCTGTAAAATGAATGGAAAAATTGATTATAAAATCTGGGATAATTAACAGGAGCTGTTGATGTAAATGGAAAAATCAATCAGGTATATAATACGATAATAATAAGAGCACTAAAACGTATTGAAGCATTCAAACTGTGCTTGTCTCGTATTGATTCCCTTGTTTATTGTTTTCTCTTCGGCAATCGAGAGTTCAGCCATTCCATCCGTGATCATTATCGTAATTCACAGTAACTACAGTTTAAGTAGAACTTATCCGCATTTCACCTCTTCACAGCCAACTGTTTGTTCCGGTTCTTTTTTAATCAATATCTAGAGTAGTCACTTCAGCAGGGGACACGAACAGTACTGATAGCGGTGACCAATAGAATGGACAGGCCCGCGCGATGTTGCCACACACTAAAACTGCCACCTGACATGGCGTGCTGCGGTTACAGGGGGGAAGAAGTTTGGCAACATCGCTCAGTCCTCGTTGGCTGCTTGAAGTTCACGCGTCTAACAGACACCTCCCTAAACTACAATTTCTGGCGGTTCCTACTGTAGATATCTTAACAATCCAAAATTATTATTGGTGCCAAATAACTAATTTTTTCTCTCCTCTTATCATTTTTTTACTGTTGTTTGTAAAAAATACTTTCTTCAATTTCTGTTTTTTTAATTGATCTATCTTTTGTAACTGCATGATATTATCTCATAATTTATATTTCAAAAATTAAACTATATCAATCTAGGATTTCAGATTAGAACTGACTAACAATTATTCTCCCTTATGATCTTAGGCAGATCTCGATATAAGTCAGGTTAGCCACAGGTACTCGTGTATGTAGAGCCTATTCTTGCTTACTATAGTGCGCCCGTGCGTAAGCCATTTATTTATTTTAAATTTACAAACTGGTAGCTGACTAAATCATTCTTGTCATTATTTTCTATTTCTATTATATTATCTATATACATTTATTTATTCCTTCATTCGTTCTCACATCTATATTTACCTACATAAAGAGACAATTTGTTTTACCGCTAGTTGTTAGGTACTATCGGGCATACCTGTTATATGAACGCGAATAAAATATTAATTGTAATTATGTTGTTTATATTATACTAGGTTTAAATGATAGGTATTGATATTTCTGAGACAAAGGAGTGATTTCTACTAAAGAGAGGTCATATTAACTAGCGTGCACATCAAGAAGACAAATTATACCGCAATAATAGCGAGTCAAGACTGCGCTACATGAGTACATGACCGGTCCTGGCCTAGGGAGTCCGAGTTTGAGAGTTATTTGAAACTGGTAAGGTAATAGAAAGAATTTCCGTGTCATTTTACGCAAGTTTTATTCCGTAGAGAACATGTGATCATAACTACATTACAGAACTCGTGGAATAGAGAGAGTTTGAGTTTATACTCTCTTATGATGTCAAATTAGAATAACATTGATCAAAATTAAGATACTGAACATAAAATCACACATTTTTCTCGCCATTCTCAGAGCAAAATATATGTTTTATAACCAGTCTAGGTATATTACTTATATTTGTGTTATTGTTTTGGTTTACTACTGACGCCATATATTGTGTTATTCCAATTTGTTTAATCATTTTAAATATATATGGGCCACGGTTAGTGTTACTCATAAAACCTTGTTCTTACTCTTCTTTTTTGTCATGTTTGGGGATAAAGAGAGAAAAGGCGTCCAATCAATGGTTTTGGTGGTCACTTAAAATTTTGAAAGGAATAAATCTTATTAAAATTTTTCTAAGCAAATCTGCAGATATTTAACATGGATTATCGTTGATCATTAAACTGTAGTCCATATAGTATAATAGTGACTAAAATAAATGTTTTGTGACCAGTGAAGTGGGATCAATGTCCTCCTCAACGCTTACAACATTTAATGGCAGTATTTAGTCATTTCAGTTTAGTATTAAGAGCTTTTGACCGTAACAAGACTATAAAGTGAAGGGTAATAAAAGACTTATCTTTACTGTTCATAACTTTCTCCAACATCAATAGGTAATAATGCTTTTTCATAAATGACTATCACTGATTGTATTTTCACTAAAGGGCTATCTAGTAGTTTGCTCTTGTAGTAGCCTATGTTACGATTCACTGTGAAGTTACTGACTCGTCTATACTGAGCTAAAGCTTATTAAACATTATCTGTAAGAGTTTATCTTTATAAAGTATTACTTAAACATTTACCCAAAATATATACAGTGAAATACGACTAAAATTTCTTTTAAAATGTGCATGAAATGTTGAACAATGATTGACCAGCAGTTCCTTTACAAACGGAGTACTCAGACTTGGTTGTATGGTTACGTTTATTTACTTATTTATTTCCTTTCAACGGTCAAAGACCACTTTATAACCATAAACATAGTGCAAGATAGTCAATTACCACAGTGCTCAGACATGACAGGGACAAGCCAAACATGCGATTAGACTTTATATTCCTAGACATGACTGACAATGGACATAATAAGTATAAATTATAATAAATATAACAGTAATTATAATAATAATTGTTGAGCAGATAAGTAACCTAGAAATAAATAACAGTGCAAAAACAAACTATCCGTAAATAAGTAAAAATGCAGAAAACTATAAATGGATAAAAAGAACAAACAAGAAATACATAAATGAACTACAATGTTAATACAATATTCTTAAATAAGTGACAATACAAAAAAAAACTAAGAATGAATAACAAGTGATAAAGATCTATAAACACCAATAAAGTAAAACAAAAACAAATAATTAAACAAACATTTTGCAAATAGAAACTACCATTTTCAACAATAACGAATGAAAAACATACACACGTGCTTCACATATACACATAATATATACATACACATACATATACTAAAAATTGCCAAATTTTAATATAATAAATAAACAAATAAATAACAACTGCAAAAAGCATGTAAATAAAGAAATACTAAGAGCTACAATTATGGCAAAACTGACAACTACATAACGCTATGAATAAATTAATTACTTCATACAAAGAAAGAAAAAAAAACATACTCATGCCATGCCTAAATCATTCAATAAGGCCCCTATCTATTCCACAGTATACTGGAAAGGAGCTAGCACATGTCCTCTAATAATTGCTGCACTATCATTGAAGACGTCGAACCTGTCGCAAAAACCATTTTCGAGGCTGGCCATTCTGGCGAGTGGAACGTGAAAGACATAAGAACGCTGGCAATGGCGTCTACTGAACAAGTCGCGTGATCGAGTCCTTGCCAAGAGAATACGGAAGTCCACTTGTGATACGAGCATCAGGCAATCCAGTTGTCCATTAACCAGTCTCGTCAGGAACAGAACATCCTCGACGCACCGCCTCGCTTGAAGATCGGGGAGAAGAAGATCAGCCTGCAGTCCAGCAATAGAGATTTCCCTGTAGAGCAGCCCCTGTCGAACGCCCGCCATTCTTACGTACTTCCTCTGCACAGCTTCCAGTTTCTCAATAAGACCCAGATGGTAGGGAGACCAAACAGGGCTAGCATACTCCAGGATTTGACGCACAAAGGATGAATAGAGTCTTCAAGACAAGGGGATTTGTCATTCCGCGGGTTGACCTAGTGATGAAGCCCAGCATCTGTACGCTCTTCTACATAGGTCGTCAACATTTTCATTGAATGAAAAGTCAGATGAAAATGTAACACCCAGATCCTTTGTCGAGGACACTCTTCCTAGGGGTCGATCCCGCTCAATACTGTACTGAAAATGGTGCAGGTTGTGCGACGACCAAAGGTCATGACAAAACACTTTGAAGAGCTTAGCTTCATTTTATTAGAAACGCACCAATCCAATACATTATGAAGACATGTCTGTAGACGTGCAAAGTCTTCATCGTTGGAGACCACGGTGTAAATCTTCACATCATCAGCAAAGAGTAGAGCATCCACCAGAAGAACGGAGGTTATGTCATTAATGAAAATGATGAAGAGGTATGGGCCAAGAAGCGATCCTTGAGGTACACCGGAAGTTTGCAGAAACTCCTTGGAGAGCACATAAGGTAATTTTACTCTCAAGTGCCGGCCAAGCAGATAGTCGCGGAACCAGGATAGTAATGGGCCATTGATTCCATATGCTTCTAACTTATTGGTGAGGATGGAGAGGTCAACCTTGTCAATGGCCTTGGTAAAGTCGATAAAGGCGACGTCCAGCTTTTTACGTGATCCCAGGGCAGATAATGTACTCTCTTCGAATATCATTACGTTGGTGACGGTTGATCTGGAGGTGGTGAAGCCATGTTGACTAGGACAGATTAGAGGTTTCAGAAAGGGAAGAGAGCACTAGCATTTCGAACACCTTCCTACCGCTGATAGGATTGTAATAGGACGGTAGTTCTCGACTTTCGACAGAGTGCCCGCTTTATGAATAGGAACGATATGCCCCATCTTGAGAATTTACGGATATATTCCTTTTGAAATAGACAGGTTGAATAGTTTAGCCAGAGGTTGGACCAAGGTGTCACTGCAGTGCTGTAAGAAGGACGGAGATTCATTTTCTGGGCCAGCACCCTTCCTAACATAAATTTTTCTGAGGACATCCAAGACCTCCAATACAGAGAACGAGATCATCGACAGGGAGGAGTTGGCATTAAAGTTAAATGGTGGTGGTGAAACTACTACGGGGCTCCAAGAAAACAGAATAAAAGAATGCTGAAAACACATTAGCTCTCTCTTATGGATCATTTTAGGAGTGACCATTAAAACTAATAATAGATGGAACAACAGGAGATTCACCAGAGGAACAAACAAAAACTTCAGAAGCTTTTAGGGTTGTGCGGAATTGAATCCTCTATTTGCTTCAAATAGTTTCTATAACAAGTGCGACTAAGATCCCTGCAGATATTACGCAACCCACAAAACCTTGCGTAGTGTGCAGGAAAGAATGTTTGCTTGTAGCGTTTGTGGACTATCTTCTTCCGAATGACCAGATTGATAAGCTCCGCAGAAAACCACTTAGGGAAGGGTGAAATGCCGATCCGTTTAATGGGACTGCATTTAACGCAAATATCACCAAGCAATGAGATCATTCTTCCAAAGCCTTCCTGGACGTCAGACAAATCATGTACAAAAGAAAGATCTACTGCTGAGAGCATCTAAGAAGCAGCATATAGGTTACACTTACGAAGATTTGGACAGGTGCAGAATCTAGCAGGAGGTAGACCTCGAGTAACTGGCAGCGAGAAAGATAGAGGAGGATGATGGGGATCGGCTTGAACCAGATACTCATCTGCAGCATGGACGGGGACCGACATTAGGCTGCACGTTATAAAGACGTTATAAAGAATACGCTTTTTCAAATAACATCGGATTAGCAACAGTGCTGATAATAAGGTGCTTAAGCAATTAAACCTTAGAACGAAAGGTGTGAGTTACTAAACAAAGAATAGGGTGTCTCGAATAACATCGGAGTAGCAATAGTGCGAATAATAAGATGCCTAAGCATTTAAACCCTAGAACGTAGTCTATGAGTTATTGCACAAAGGACAGAAGGAGCTCTGCTCAACGTTTGACTCATAATTTCTCTTACGATAAGGGATACAAAATTACTTAGCCATATAGTGTATTGGCCATATATTTATCAAACTTAATAATTAAAAATTATTTTCTGTCAACGTGATGGTATTGATACTGTTTTAATCGATTACTCCACGGTATGTTAATATCTAATACTACAACAACAATAAAGACTTGCACTGCACAGGATATAAATGTATTAAGCACTGAAATTGGTTCGAAATCCTATCTTAATATCAATCCACAATTAATATTTGTTGATAGAATTGACTCTTATTATTGATAACTACACTCGGAATGTAAACAACAGTTAAAGAAGATTAAGCATCAAACACAAAAATAAGAAAAGGAACTATACATGACATGTCAATGCTTGTTCACGAGTGATTGAACAAATCATTGACAGTACAGCCATATATGGCTAGTAAAGTATTACGGTACTCTAAGAAATAGTTATAACTCAATTATAATATTATCTACGTATTCATGCCAAATTCTCCACACATAATCTAACGTGCCAATCAACTACTACACAAGTTCAATCAGTTTCAAATCAGCAAATCCGTAGGCAAATCCGTACGTCTCATAGCTTTTTGATGGTTAGCCCATTTTATTTATTTTTATTTAAATCTCTTAACTTTATTATTTTTAAAATTTTTAAGGTTATGTAATTACTTCCCAGTATTCTTAGTAATTTTATACTGAGTTATAGAGATAAACTGTTAAGTTTTAGTAGCTTGGATTGGCAGTAAAGTTCAGTATTCGAAGTTCAGTATTCGACAAGTTACGATGTAATTTCCTCTGTAAGTAATCCTCTTCCTTAGCATCGACTTTTAATGGGACTGTCTGCATATTGTTAAAATTAGAATTTAATATTGAATATAAATAAAATTACATTATTATAGTACCTTTTATAAGTATATATTATCCTAAGTTAACGAGAAAGGCTGAAAATGATAAATTATTGGGTAACAACTAGCAATCTAAAAAAATCAGATCAAACGTATATTTAGTATGTATATATCAGTACATATTATCATCATTTAATTTACCACAATAGATAATAAACAATAAAAGTTTAATTGGTCATGATGAGTTATGTTGGGGTATGAATCAACACTTATTGAATACTAAATTTTCTTAACTTCTCGACAAAATATACTCACCAATAAATAAAACAATATAAACCAAATCTGTGCAACTACACTTTCAATTTTGTTTTACACAATCTTGGCTTACGTGGCTAGAATCATTATAATTTTAAATCACTTAAAACAATCAACAGTATGACGTGAACACGTTGACTGGTGCAGGCGTGTGTGGAGGGAAGGATGACTGACCCATCACAGGAAACCAGTGTGACGCACGCGGTGCAGCGCTCCTGCAGACGCCCGCCACAGCACACTCACTATACAGCCACGAATTACAGCGCGACATCAAACTGAACCTTCACATCGAAAGTCATATTAAAACATTATAAGCAAGTGCTGTAAAAATTAATGCTGATAACATGTTAGTGATAACCAACAAAAAAGATACGTCCCCCTGGGCATATTTGTAAATCCGCTATTTTACAAAAGTGCCTGGTATTTCATGCAGACACGGCAGCTAGTACTTTGAAAGGCGTAGTTGTTCTAAATATATCAATGTAAATTAATAGCCTATTTAAGTGCCTATGTCTCTTACATGCCATGCATTCCAATTGTGCTGGTTTTCTCGTTTCCTCTACAATATTTATATCATAAAGAAATTCAAAATTCCCTTTTTGATTGATCAAGAAATAATAAAAAAAAAAACATTGTAACGCAATTCTAATTATGTATTCCCATTGTACCTTCCCTATCAGTACTTATGTACTTTTTGATTGCTTTAAAACAGAAGTAATTACAAACTTACAACAGGGTGACATACAAAGTAACTTAATAAAATATTAATGAGCTCCTTTTACAGAGACACTGTTCCTTCATGTTAATTTATTCGGGTGGCTTCCTGTTGTCTAAGTTTTTTCATTAAAATGGCCTCTATCTCCATTAAAAAAAATTACAAATTCAACAACTCTATCTATGTTTTCAGTTTGTATCATCACTATAGAATCTTAATTAATTATATACATTTTCAAGGGTTAGAAACGTACATGTTAAAACCACCAACCAAAAACTGTTTCAACGTTGAAAATGAAACTTTATAAATTATTTAAAAATAACGTTATAAATTTACGTTGTATTACAGAACGTACAAGGTACTTGACTTGGGTTAGACACTTGAAATAATTGATTATGCAATTTTCGCAGTGAGCTTTCCACTTACTGGCATATAATATTAACAGCTAGCAATAGCATATTATGTGGAAATATAAAATATATTTCGGAACGAATCTGTTTATTTCATAGTAAACTAAAGATTCGGTATAACCCTATATTTGTTGTTAGTATTTATCCATATAACATGCCTATAATATAACAATAATCCGGTGTGTCTTGCAATATAATGTCGTAAGCTTTTTTTTAAAACGAATTTCTCTCTTTTAATTACTTATTTCAGTTACTCGAACACAACAGAGGAGGTTTAAGAAGGTAAATATTTACTACTGAAAACAAAGGTATCTAAAGTTACTCCGTCATTACGTATGAATCGAAATAAAAGCTTTCAATAAAGAAGAAACAGCGCCAAGAAAGTAGGCTACGTGATTGTTCATTAATTTCTTCTGAACAATCTCATCTGTAAAATATATAAAATAACAGAAAATTTTACATTAAAACGTTTAGTTATTAACTAAGTTTATCATGATAATTCTAGAATTGTTAACATGTCCCTTTTCACTGCGCTGGACACATAAAAACAAAAAATTTGAGAACGCTCAGGCCCTCAGACCAACGAGAAGTTCAAGCTGCGAGCTGAGCTGTTTCTCGTCAGTCTGATTACTTTTGAAAATATAAAATTTATTTAGTAAAAAAGTAGTTACTTAAGGTTTTATTTAACACTCAATAATCACAAAAATCCTATCTCTGGTTGATATTAATGTCCCTCACTTATCTAAGCGCTACAGAAGATATAAATGTCTCCATAGATGACCCATTCTAACAATCTCTTAAAAAAAAAATAAAATAACGTCAAACCTAGTAAACTAATGTTTGTCAGTTTCCATGTCTTCGACATGTAACCTCCGCATAAATATACATATGGTATGCTCCTCATGGACAAAATTATTTACTAAATGATCGCATTAATTATGTATATCCTCTTCTAAGTTTTTGTATCATTGGGTGAACTTGGGACTGGAAAAATTTAATTTCTGTGTACACGATAACTGAAAAACCGAATTGACCTATATACTTGAAATTTTGAAACTTTGAGATGGATGATGGTGCATGTTACTCAATGAGATTTGGCTGAAAATTAGTGAACATTTTTACTTTGCTTTTATAGGTGACCATAATACATTGAGTACAACCATATAAATTGTAACATGTTACAAATTAACACGTCTATGTCATATATAAAAAAACATAATAGATTGAACATTCAATGTTGCAAAGATTTGATTTCATCGTACTCTACTGTTGAGCTCACCGGAACTGGTGGCCACACTTTCTGGCATCTTGCACGTAGAACCAATTTCAAATTTATAATTAATAATAAACAAGTAATAACTATTTCGAATTAATTTTTAAATATCTCGCTCAAATAATTTAATTGTTTTAGATTGAAATGCATTATAAACATGCAACTTAATAATGTGTTAATAGGGTGAGAAAACTAAAAAAATTAAGTGTGTGAGCATCATATTTACATTTTTAATACAATTATTTAAACATAAATAGATGTGACGATTTGAATGAATCATTTTAACAGTTGTAACTCCACAACAATATCAGTAAAGGACGTAATCAATAAATAAGCAAACTAATTTATTTTGACAATGGATAAGTATTAAAAATTCAGTACAAGCTTTCAAATTCATGCGTCTTCAACTATTCAGTTTACAAAAGGTTTCTTATTTAAATCTCTTAAGCTTCGCAAAAGAAGCGCACTCTGAAATTTTTAATAAAATATGTTGTTCGATAAACGTTTAATGACCCTGTGCTTGCCAATCGATTCTGAGGGATCTGAATCAATATTTTATGTATTGTATTGTAATCATATATATTATTCCTAAGGGGAAATTCAAGAAAAAAAATATTTTTGTATGAATTGTTATTGAGAGAACACATAATAATTTGATGACTGTTAATAAATTAAAGTTGATTAAACATAAGCCGGACCCTAACATAATCCTAATTAAGGTTCCAATAATAGTAAAATCTTGTGACTTTTCCATAGTAAAACCTTCCCATAGAACTACACCATAATTTGTTTGAGATTAAAAGTTTTAAGTACGCTGTTCGCAGTTATTCAAAATTAAGTAATTATTCTGTAATTATCATGTATTAAGATGTAATTATCATCTTTCTTCTTTTAACTACAGAAGTACACATTATTTTCCTAGGTATTTCTTTATTACACTGATAAAACAACTATCTGAAAGCCCAAATACCCTGCGCCCGTTGAACTCTTTAAACAAATAATTGTTCCTTGACACAAGGAATGGGCCCGTCCAATATCGCTTGTTTTCCGTAAACGGACTCTCGTGGCTGTCGTGTGCCATATTGAGAGATAGCAGTGATATGCTGGTATTGACACTTAATATTTACACAGCTGATCCTATAAGTACACGGAGACTTCTCTAAGTCCGAATAAGGATGTAGATTTTTAAGCGTTAGAGTATTTACACCTTACTTGTTAAACAGATAAACAGATCGATGTTATGATGAATTTTGTTTCAGAAAATTATGATCATAAACTATAGGTTTTTGCCGTTGAATCATTGTTTTATAAAAGACAAATTTACGAGATTTGCGGCAAAAAAGCTTCTTAATCATTTAATTTTCACGTCCTTCTAATTCAACTGCACTATTTATTTGGTGCATACGAGTATGCCTTCATAGTATTTAATACACAAGACAAATTAATAACACTTTGTATTTATGTATTTATCATATTAGTTTCAACCTTTAGGTTTCATTATTATTACAAGTATTTGTTTATCAACAAGGAATATGTTTTGTTACTAACAAAAGCTGACTGTCTTTGATATGGTTGCAGAGAACAAAACCTTAACAAGTTTAAGTAGAAGTTTATTTCCCAGGAGGGAACGGTCCACGGACTGCCTCTAAGATTGGGCCAAGTTAGTCTTTTGAAGGATATTGTACTTTTGTGTGTAATACGAATAAGAAATAAGAAAAAAATATCCTTTGAGTTTGGATTCACTAAGCTAAAAGTAACCTACTAATGCACATAAACAAAAACGTCTATGAAGGACAAAGTCGGAAAACGTTTACCTACTTTGCAATCCCCAGGACGTTACGGATAATGTCCTTTGAGATCTTAAGGCAAATTGCTCTATCATTGTTACTAAATAATTCTTGGTGTTTTAGCTAAAAGGTTTTGGTCGTTTGGTAAACTTAAAACCGTAAGCTTAATTTCTTTTTCCCTAAAACAATCCATATTTCCTACTTCGTAAACCTGAATAAAAATATCTACTTTAGCTAGATCAATAATAAAATATTATCATGGTGTATATTTTAAACTCTTATTCCATTCAAACCCTCAAAAAGAACTCTGTTAAAAGTATATGGGCACACAATTACAAGTGGCTTTTGGGTACGAGGAGAATGAATCTTCTTGAGCGAAGTAAGTCAACGAACAAGCAATAATAGTAAAATTTCAATCTGTTGTTGAAAGATATTTTTGTAAAATTAAACCTTATTATATCTTATTGCAAAAGATATATTATTGTGTTCCTGTCATAATATATTCATTTTTTTATTAATGAAAATTTAAATTACAAAATAACAATCTAGTTGTTTTATATTTATACTGTAAGTTAAGAATAAAATTTTGGACTATAGGTAATTTTATTTAAAAGTGTTAATTCAACCCTCATTATGGAACTTCCAGAAGAGTATCCATTGTAGCCGGTAATGGAATCCAGAAATCTATAATAATCTTAAAATCCACATACATTTAATGTGTGCATTTGGAAACGTTAGCATTATTGTAATTACAGTAATTGTTCATAAATTTAAATTACATTAGGTAAAGAGCTTCTACTTCCAAATAGCTTAGATAGAGTGTTTAGCTGGACTCAAAATCATACAGTAAAGATTTAATAAGTAGTGCCTATTACCCAATTTTGCTAATTTTATCGTGGTTATTTCCCCAAATAACTATAATGAAATTTTATAAACAGCAACGTTTAATTTTGAACATGTTTTGATACATCTCAATGTTTAATATGGCGGCCGTTTCATAACTTGGAAACAATAATTGGTGTTAGGAATCCTAGACCAAAACATGAGAAACTAATTTTAGAAATTTCCGGGTTTTAACACTAATTGTTCGTTATTATATTTATTTTTATGATATTAAGTAATTTTTCAGGCTAAATATCAAATAAACTTAGAGTCGATATTGTATACGTTGTATAATATAAAATTAGTCTAAACAAAATATAAACACAAAACCGTTCTGATTAAATAATAAATTCTTAAAATAACAAATCGTTTTTGAAATGTTTTTTATGAAAAAACGCATGCATAATTTTACAAGACATACATGAACTTTGTTAAGCTTGTTTCATACAAATCGTTTTTAATGTCTTATTTCGCAAAAGATCTATTACCGAAGGTATATTGGTTGTAATTTAAGACTTATTATTAATTTAGCTAAAGATATAATTATATTGTTAACCTATAATAAATTCATGTTTAAATAATTAGTTTCAGTGTATATAGACATAGTACTTTTATTTAAAATATTTTATTTAGACGTATACGTATATTAATGACGAATAATTCGAGGAAATACATCAACTGTTTATGTCAAAGATTAAAAAGAGCGGATATTGGCAATGAAACGGAATGATCACAACGCGACAAATGGTGTGACAGTTAAGTAACAGTGATAATCTGCTTCCAACAGTTAAACACATCAGAATGTCAATCTTGGAGTCGCGGATATGATAAATTAAATTACTGTATAAATATTAGCTTTAATATTCTCTATCATGTCTTAATTAATATATCTTGCTCCCGGCGGAGCAAGTACTTTTTGCGATTCAATGTTTATAGAAATTAATATATCTTATTAAATATTTCGTTTTATATTGAATTGAAACAAATTAATAAAATCATTAATTTTAATTTTGAGCAGTAAAATTTACAAGGAATCCCTAAGGGTTTAAAGAGATGGTGTTCGAAACAGATATAAAGAGCCTGCGTGAGTTATTAAATTGTGTGTAATTCAGACAAGAAGTCAAAAAACTTAAAACGAGGAAATTTAAATAATAAGACTTAAACTAACTCAAGAGGGAAAGAGCAGTGGACTAATATATTCATTGGAGGTTTAGGATTGAAGTGAAGTCAGTTTAACTGATCTTAGCAACAGTCATCAAATTCCCCTCGGTAACGCAATAAGAGGAAGGAAGCAGTAGACTAATAATAAGAGTCATGGAGGTTTTACCATTAAAGTAGAGTCCGTTAACCTGGTCCTAGCAGAGTCATCCAATTCCCCTCGGTACGCAGTAAACAGGAAGGAAGCAGTAGATCATGGAGGTTTACCATTAAAGTAGAGTCCGTTAACTGGTCCTAGCAGAGTCATCCAATTCCCCTCGGTACGCAGTAACAGGAAGGAAGCAGTAGATCATGGAGGTTTACCATTAGAGAGGAATCAGTTAACTGATCTTAGCACAGTCATCAAATTCCCCTCGGTACGCAATAAGAGGAAGGAAGCAGTAGACTAATAAAGTCATGGAGGTTTACCATTAAAGTAGAGTCCGTTAACTGGTCCTAGCAGAGTCATCCAATTCCCCTCGGTACGCAGTAACAGGAAGGAAGCAGTAGATCATGGAGGTTTACCATTAAAGTAGAGTCCGTTAACTGGTCCTAGCAGAGTCCATCCAATTCCCCTCGGTACGCAGTAACAGGAAGGAAGCAGTAGATCATGGAGGTTTACCATTAGAGAGGAATCAGTTAACTGTTCCTAGCAGAGTCATCCAATTCCCCTCGGTACGCAAATAAGAGGAAGGAAGCAGTAGAACTAATAAATTCATGGAGGTTTACCATTAAAGTAGAGTCCGTTAACTGATTTCAGCACAGTCATCAAATTCCCTCGGTACGCAATAAGAGGAAGGAAGCAGTAGACTAATAAAGTCATGGAGGTTTAACATTAAAGTAGAGTTCCGTTAACTGGTCCTAGCAGAGTCATCCAATTCCTCTCGGTACGCAGTAAGAGGAAGGAAGCAGTAGATCATGGAGGTTTACCATTAAAGTAGAGTCCGTTTAACTGGTCCTAGTAAAGTCATCCAATTTCCCTCGTTACGCAGTGAGAGGAAGGAAGCAGTGAAATAAATACATTCACGAAGTTCTGCTATAAAATGAAGTCAAGTTTGTTGGTAATCAAAAGTTGGGGAGTTAATTTTTGTGTTCGTTGATATATCTGTGTAGGCACCGGACAAACCCTATAACTGTGCGGGGTGAGGGTTAAAAGATAATCGTTTATCTCAGTTAGTTTTTTTCAATATAGTTATATTGGTTATCTCGATAAAAATATATATTTGTTAATTTCTAAATAAATATATCATTTATCTATTGGGATAACAGTACAATTTTAAAATTCAAAACACATTACTATTTTGACTTGTAATTTATTTGGAATATTTATTTAGTAACAAAATTTAGTTTGTGTGAAATAAAATCCATTAGAAAAAATTATACCTTAAATAGCATTTTTTATGTTTTAACGCAAGGTTTAAAGTAGATTTCATACAAATCAGCATATTTTTATCTTTTGAACTAAAAAGAACACACACATTTATATTATATAATGATTATAATACAAAGGGTGTGTTAACTATATTTTTTCTCATGGATTGTGTGTTATACATGACTTATATCACTCACTTGCCGGGTGGGTGCGATACAATACACCGCAGAGACCTTACTTTTTAGTAATTTTATACTTGGACGCTTCTGTCACATATGTGTTTAAATAACCAAACTAACATACGACTTGAAGACCAAATATATATCAAATGGCTTTTATATAAGGAATATCCTTGTTTTTCAATATCTTTTAAGGTTCAAGATGGTTACATGTTACTATATAATATACCGCAAACATGTTATTTGTAAATCTTTGATATTTGAAAGTAAAGTTTGTTCTTATTGCAATTTTATACCTCGTAAGATTACTAGGCAGTGAGCGTAAAAAGTTTGTAGTAGTGTATACTATTGTGATAATAATTGTGAAAAAATAACTACCTTAGTTCTTAATTGATTTAGACTAAACTTGGTATAGAGCCAATGTATTTTCATAGCTTGTTGAGTTCTATAGCCATTATTTACCCAATAACACGTTTTAATATGACGGTCAGTATTTTATCTCAGGTATTTTCATAACATAAATCCAATTAAAACCGTACAGCAGTTTTTAATAACATTTATACTTAATTATTTTTCTATAACTCTTAGGGTTTCAAGATAGTAGCCTGTTTACATATGTAATTAAAAATTGTATCAAAATAAAGTCTTAGTTTTTACAAAGACTTTTATATTGTTAGAACAATTTTTTCTCTTCTAGGTTCAAGATTAAGAAGGCTCTAAATCTTTCAAATTGTTAGGACTAAATTGACATTTCTATAAGGGAGAGTTATTGTCCTATCGGTGTTGTGCAAATCAAACATTTAAACTAACAATACTTCTTCAGTTTGACATTTCGAGATGGCGTTAAATGTGCCTTTCTTCGGACTGAGTCAGAGGGGACATTTGTAATTACAGATTTTAGTTTTCTCATTGTTTATACTCAAACTCGTATTAATTCTCTATGCACTAAAAGAAAACAAAGAGTTATCATATTTAAATTATAAAAGTATTACAAATGTCTGTTCACGCAGCATTCAGTGCGTGTAAAATATTAGCCTCTACTTTATGTCGCCAAGTCCAGAATGAGCTCCCTTACATTCTGTGCAAGATATTTTATGTTAGATTATAGCAACTACCTACTGGATGTTCTGAAATTATTTATTTCACATGTTAAAGTATGCGATTGCTGAGCAGTTTGTGATGGCACACAGCTGTCACGGCTCAGTCAGAGTTGCTTGTTATCTGTTGTCAGAAATATAGCTATTATAAACTGTTTACAAACAATGCTTTCGGTAAAGTTCGAGCACTTGGGATGCACACAGCTCTCACGGCTCAGTCAGAGTTGCTTGTTATATGTTGTCAGAAATATAGCTAACTCTTACAAACAATGCTTGCGGTAAAGTTCGAGCACTTGGGATGCACACAGCTGTCAGCTGCTCACGGCTCAGTCAAAGTTTTTTGTTATCTGTTGTCACAGGAGTTTGCTAGTTTTAATAGATGTTTTTCTTTATTTCATCTCTTATATTTACTCCTAGATTTGGCCTTGTTATTTTCAAGACCCCTATCCATGAAACTGCGAATTGTATATTTACAAATTGTTCATAAATCGATTTTATTGTGATCTTAGGAATCCTATGGGTAACCCTAGGCATTCTGAGTAATGTTTAAGATAATTATTTACTCTAATATCCTGTAAAAGACGGTAATTACAGAATTATTTCATCGTGCCTTCAAATAAACCTATGTTGTTAATCTATAAAAAATTGAGTTGAATTATAATTAAATAATGATTTGAAAAGTATGTTTTGTTTTTTCAAAATATCTTTATTATCAGGAAAATTTGTACAAAATGGCAATATGTTATTGAACTGTTTGGCCAAAATAATATATAAAACTATAAAATAATGTTCAATAACTTGAATATTGTACAATAATGATTCCGTGTTGCCTGTA